>NW_024081508.1:525794-698940 GCF_003009895.1 Hyaena hyaena
TGGAGTGCAATGTACTTTCCTCTTAGGACTGCCTTTGCTGCATCCGATAGAGTTTGGATTGTTGTATTTTCATTTTCATTTGTTTTCATATATTTTTAAATTTCTTCTCTAATTGCCTGATTGGCCCATTCATTCTTTAGTAGGGTATTCTTTAACCTCCATGTTTTTGGAGTGTTTCCAGACTTCTTCCTGTAATTGATTTCAAGTTTCAAAGCATTATGATCTGAAAGTGTGCATGGTATGATCTCAATTCTTTTATATTTATTGAGGGCTGCTTTATGTCCCAGTATGTGATCTGTCTTGGAGAATGTGCCATGCACACTTGAGAAGGAAGTGAATTCCTTGGCCTCAGGATGCAGAGTTCTAAATATATCTCTCAGATCCATCTGGTCCAATGTGTCATTCAAGTCCATTGTTACTTTAGTGATTTTCTGTCTGGTTGATGTATCCATTGCTGTAAGCGGGGTATTAAAGTCCCCTGCTCTTAGCACATTCTTATCTATAAGCTTGTTTCTGTTTGCGATTAATTGTTTTAAATATTTAGGTGCTCCCATATTCGGTGCATAGACATCTATGACTGTTAGTTCTTCCTGATGGAAAGACCCTGTAATTATTATATAATGCCCTTCTTCATCCCTTGTTATTGTCTTTAATTTAAAGTCCAGTCTGTCCAATATAAGTATAGCTACTCCAGCTTTCTTTTGACTTCCCATAGCATGACAGATATTTCTCCATCCCCTTACTTTTAATCTGAAGGTATCTTCCAATCTAAAATGCATTTCTTGTAGACAAATAGATGGATTTTTTTTTATCCATTCTGCTACTCTATGTCTTTTGATTAGAGCATTCAGCCCATTTACATTCACTGTTATTATTGAAATACGTGGGTTTAGAGTCATTGTGTCCTTTGTGGGGTTCATGCTTGTGGTGGTGTCTCTGGTGTCTTCGTTCCTTGCAATACTTCCCTCAGAGAGTCTCCCTCCGGTTTTCTTGTAGGGCTGACTTAGTGGTGACAAATTCTTTCAATTTTTGTTTATTTGGAAAGACTTTTATCTCTCCTTCTATTTTGAATGACAGACTTGATGGATAGAGGATTCGTGGCTGCATATTTTTTCTGTTCATCACATTGAAGATCTCCTGCCATTCCTTTCTGGCCTGCCACATTTCAGTAGATAGGTCTGTCACCACTCTGATAGGTTTCCCTCTGTATGTTAGGGCCCTTTTCTCCCTAACTGCTTTCAAAATTCTCTTTTTGTCCTTATATTTTGCCATTTTGACTATGATATATCGTGCAGAAGATCGATTCAAATTATGTCTAAGGGGAGATCTCTGTGCCTCTTGCATTTCAACATTCACTTCCTTCTCCAGGTCGGGGAAGTTCTCTGCTATAATTTGTTCCAGGACTCCTTCAGCACCTTTCCCTCTCTCTTCCTCTTCTGGGATTCCTATGATATGGATACTGTTGCGTTTGACCATATTGCTGAGCTCTCAAACTCTTCTTTCATGTCCCTGGATCAGCTTGTCTCTTTTTTTTTTGTCAGCTTCTTGTTTTTCTATAATGGTGTCTTCTAAATCACTTATTCTCTTTTCTGCCTCTTCAGTCCGTGCATTGGACACCTTCAGTTTATTATGTATTTCATTTATCACATTTTTTAATTTATCATGCCTATTTTTGTTCTCCATGTTGGTTGTAGCCATAGTTTCTTTAAGATCCTCTATGCTTTTTGTAAGCCCAGCGATTAAGTTTACGATTATTGTTCTAAAATCTTGTTCAGTTATGCTGCTTATATCTGTTTTAAGCAGTTCATTAGCTGTCAATTCTTCTTGGAGTTTCTTTGGAGGAGAGCTCTTTCATTTCAATATTTTGGTTAGTCTCTTGTTAGTTTTGAAGACTTGTTATGTACTCTGCACCTGTGAGCGCTGCTGTACCCAAGAAGACTCTTTGACTGTCCAGGGCCTATCCTTTCAGTAAGTGTTCTTTGAAGGGTATCTCTTGGTCTTTCTTGTTGAGATCTTGGTTATTTTATTTTCCTACTCGTAGTGGTATAGGGGACTCTCCACCACGTGTACTTTGGCTTTTTTCTTGAGATAGCCCTGGAGAAGAAAACATACAAACACACAGGGAACAGAGGGACACAAACGTACAAACAAATCCAACAATCACGCTAGCCAAGAAGGAAAACTAAAAAGCAATGAGAAAAGATGGAGGAGGGAAGGCGAATGATAGAAAATAAACATACATTAAAAAGTCAAAAAAAAAAAAAGAAAAGGAAGAATGAAGAAAACCAATAGACAAAGATCGGTTTAAAGCATATAACAAGATTTCCCATCTACAATTAAATAGCCGGGTGTATGCAGTGCTTGTTGAAGAGTTAGAGAAAGAGATTGATAGGGTGGAGATGAGGCAAAATTGGAGATAGAATGAACAGGCAGAAGGGATAAGAAGCTTTTTTCAAAGAGCTAAAGGGTGGAATATGGTTGGAGAGGTGAGAGAAAGAAGGTGGTGTTATCTAGAGAAACTATCTAGTCTGATTACTCCTGAGAGGCTTTGTTATACCGCCATTAACAGTCCTGCTGGTCGCTGCTTCCCTGTTGCCAGGGGTTGAGTGGAGGGTGGGGGAAGTGCCGCAGCCTCAGATCCGCCGGGGTCAAGCAGCCATACAACCCGAGTGTGTCTGGGGATCATAGCAACTTCAGGTCCGCAGAGTCAGCGTCGCCTCACCCCGCCGCAACCGTTTTACCGGGGCCACCGCTTCAGCAGGCAACTTTCGCTCACGCAGCCGCCGTTTCACTGGGCGCCGGTGGCACTTCGGGTCGCTGCCACCGCCGCTTTAGTGGGCCGATGTCGCGCCCGCCGCTGCCGCTTCCCCCGGCGCCGGGACCGCCTCCGCAGGCGTTGCTGCCGGTTCACCGGGCCGCCACCGCCGTGGATGGTGCCGGGCGCCCGGCAGTTCAGTTTTTCCTGGCGCCTCCTGGGACCAGGGCACCTAGTATAAAGTCAGCACCCCAGCCAGAGCTAAAAAACCCTGTCTTTCCAAGCCGAGGTTTTTTCTCTTCTCCAGGGACGGTTCTATGAGCAATCTCCGCTTTTCTTTCCTTTCCCCTGGACTTGCGGCAGCTCACCACCACTCGCCGGTTTATCACTCACCGCAGCTGCACGCAAGCCGGGTTCCCTCCCCTCCCTCCGTATCTCTGGGTCCCATCCCGCTTTTATCTTCCCCAGTTCGCACTCACGCACTTATGAGGTTTCCTTCCCAGTGTACTCTGTCTCTCTCTTCCCAAACTCCTGTGGCTCAGTGTCCTACGACTTCAGGCCTTCTCTGTTTGAGAGATGGGTGCAGGCGAAATGTACGGTGCTTCCTACTTCTCCGCCATCTTGCCTCCCATGACTTGATTTCCTTATGGCATCTTGCTGCTGCACAGTTGGTAGGAAGGAAGTAATGGCCTTTGGTGGAGGATTCCTGATACAGCCTTTAAACCTGGAAAGACTCCAAGTCATGCTAGCATCTGACTGTAAAGAAAAAAATGAATGTGGAATCCATTGCACAGAATCCTCTTGTTATTTTCCAGAAAGCAAAATATTGTTATTCTGTGGTGTTTGATTAATTATAAAATGATATTCTCAGGTATCTGTAAAACCTATACAGCATGTCACTACTCCTTCTTTCTTTTTTTTTATTTGAGAAAGGGAAGGAGAGAGAGGGAGAGAACAAGTGCATCTTGGGGAATGCGTTGAGCATCTGGGGAAAAGCATTCTAGACAAAGGGAACAACCAGTGCAAAATTTGTATACTCAAAGAACATCTAGGAGGCCAGATGTTTGAAGTAAGTGTGGAGGAGAGAGGAAGAAGTGAAATAAAGTTGGGGTGTGTGGGTGGCTTGTCGGGTAGGCATCTGGCTCTCGATTTCGGCTCAGGTCAGGATATCATGGTTTGTGGGTTTGAGCCCTGTGTCTGGCTCCACATCCTCTCTCCCCGTCCCCTGCTTGTGCTCATTCTCTCTTGCTCTCCAAGTAAATGACTAAACCATAAAAAAATAAAATTAAATTAAACAAGGTGAAGAGACAAATGAATTGTCAGGAGAAAATATTTGCAACATTTATAACAAAAAAAATATTGATATTCATAAAAAGAGCTCTAACACCTAAGTAAGAAAGTAGCAAACCACACAGATAAACATTGGACAGTCCTTATGAATAAATATATCATTGAAGAAGCAAATTGGCTAATAAAAATATTTAATTTCTCTGGTGGTGAGAGTGATCAGAGAAATAATAAAATTAAAATTATTAAAAGTTATTCTGTGTTTGGAGCATATTTCTAAGCACTTAATTAACCATATTCTTGTCATAACAAACCTATAAAAGTGTATTCTCATTTTAGAGCTAAGGACATTGCCACACCGGAAAGTAGGAAGTCATTTGGTAATTACTGTGTAATTACTGTAAACCAAGTTTACACAGCTTGATAGTGATAGATATTAGGTATTCTGGCTCTCCAGAATCCACTAACTAAACACGCAATTAATTTTTATTGTTCACCAATTAAGTGGAAAAACTAAGTAGATGGTGTCATCTCCTGTTGGTAAAATGTGGGGAAATAGGAAACTTCATCATAATTAGTTTCAAAAGAAATGATGTATAACTTAAGTTGAACATTGTAAATATGAGTTGGACCCCATATGATGAAACCTAATGTCATCTTTATGACACTCAGGTTAGAGTCATCCAGGCCCAGTCACTCCAGAGAGGTGGAGTTTGGGTATGAATCCAAATAGCTGAATCACAGTTCCCTTTCTATTAACCACTATGCTTATTCCTAGAATTGCTGGGAATAGAGATAGTCAGTAGTGTTTTGGAAATTTGCCATGAATTACCAATTTTGGGAGCACTTACCAAAATTTAAAATATGCATAATTTTGTCAGAAAATACTTCTAAGAATATTTTAATAGACATATTTGCAAGATAAGAATAAAAATATTACCATGTGTTTGTATTTATAAAAAAATGAATAGCAACTAAGTGTCCACCAATAAGGGAATAGTTCAATAAACTGTGATCAGTCAGTATAAAACACTGCAGTGCCGAAAGAAAAAAATGAAATAAAATTGTATGTTCTATGTGGGAGAGGGGAATGAGTATTATGTCTTAAAGTTTCATAACAATATGTTATGCCTAATGTAGTTTAGGTGAAAATAACCTTTAGATGTGTTAAATTAATAAAATGAACAGAAACTAAATGACTGTGCACAGATATATATGATTTATATATTTGCATATATATTAGAATAGCGATAAAAGGCATAAAATACATAATTAAAAACCTATCTGGTATTATGTAAATTATAAACTATTGAGCCATTAAAATGCCACAAATTATACTAAAGTATGAAATTCTATTGTTACTATATGGACAGGATTATGCAGCCATCACTACAGCCTAATTTTAGGACATTATTGTTTTATCCCAAAGAAATCCTATACCCGTTAGCAGTCATCTCTATAATCCCCTTCCCTCTTCTAACACTCTCATCTGTCCAAAGCAACTACTGATCTTTTTGTTTCTACAGATTTATTTATTCTGAAATTTTTATATAAACAGAATAATATAATTAGGAGCTGTTAGTGACTGGTTTCTTTCAGCATAATTTTAGGGTTCATCTATGTTGTGGGCTAATTAAGTTATACCTTTGTTTTGTGAATTATGTTAAACTTTATACGTCTATTTATCCATTCATCAATTTGTGGATATATGGGTTGGTTCCACTTCCATGGACACATGGGTTATTTTTGACTATTACACGTAAAGGTGCTATGAACATTTATACATAAATTTTTATGTGGACTAATGATTAATTTTTTTGATTATACATACCAGGGTGGAACTGCTTGGTCATACAGTCTCTATAGTAATTTCGGGCACTGTCAACTTCTTTGCCAAAGTGGCCACATTATTTGACATTTCATTTGGTAATGTACTATGTGGTATTTGTCCACATTTTTAAAAAATGTTTTATTTATTTCTGAGAGAGAGACAGTATGAACAGGGGAGAGAGAGAGAGAGAGGGAGACACAGAATCCGAAGCAGCCTCCAGGCTCTGAGCTAGCTGTCAGCACAGAGCCCGATGCGGGGCTCATACCCATGAACTGTGAGATCACGACCTGAGCCGAAGTCAGAGGCTTAACCAACTGAGCCACCCAGGCGCCCCTATTTGTCCACATTTCAATCAACCCCCCCTTTTTAATTTTTTTAAATTTAAGTGTAGCCACCCTGGTTAATGTGAAAAGGAATCTCACTGAGGTTTTGATTTTCATCCCCCTAATAACTAACAGTATTGAGCATTGTTTTGTGTGTTTGTTGGCATTGGTATATTTGGGTAAATGCTTATTTAGATTCTGGAACTATTTTTAAATTTCACTGTGTATATGTCATTGTTGTAAGACACAAGATCCTTGTCAGATACATGATTTGTGAACAATTTCTTCCATTCTGTGAACTGGTTTTTCACTTTTTTGAAGGCATGGTTTGCAGCATAATGGTTTTAAATTTCTTATAATCCAGTATACATATATATTCTTTTTACCAGTTGTGTTTTTGATGTGATAAGAATCTATCGCATAATGTAAGGTTAAAAATATTGACTCTTAGGGGCGCCTGGGTGGCTCAGTCGGTTAAGCGTCCAACTCAGGTCATGATCTCACTGTTCATGGGTATGAGCCCCGTGTTGGACTCTGTGCTGACAGCCAGCTCAGAGCCTGGAGCCTGTTTCAGATTCTGTGTGTTCTTCTCTCTCTGAGCCTCCCCTGGTCACGCTGTCTCTCTCTCAGAAATAAATAAAACATTAAAAAAATAAAAATGACTCTTAGGTTTTCCTCTAACAGTTAAATACTTTTAACTATTACATTACAAGATTTAAGCCACTTAAAGTTAATTTTTATATATGATGTAAGTCTGGGACTCAGCTTTACTCTTTGGTAGATGACTATTAAGTTGTTCCTGCACAATTTGTGAAAAAAATTCTTTTTTCCTCTTCAATTGTCTTGGCACTTTTGTCTAAAATCAATTAGCTACTAATCAGTAAGTCTATTTTATGCTAGTGCCGAATTATTTTTACTATTATAAATTTGTAGTAAGTTTTAAAATTGGGGAAATTTGAGTCCTGAAATTTTGTTCTCCTTTTTGAGAATATTTTGGCTATTCTTTGTCTTTTACATTTCCATTTGAATTTTAGGATAAACTTGTCAATGTCTGCAAAAAATCCAGGTGGGATTTTGATAGCAACTGTGTTGAATCTATAGATCAATTTGAATACTGTTGCCAGCTTAAAATATTGAGTCTCTTTAAAAAAAAAAAATGTTTATGGCAGAGAGAGGGAGACAGACAGAGGATCTGAAATGGGCTCTCCCCTGGCAGCAGAGAGCCCAATCTGGGGCTGGAACTCATGGGGTCCAAAGTTAAGAACCATGAGATCATAACCTGAGCCAAAGTTGGATGCTTAACCAATTGAGCCACCCAAGCATTGCAAAATATTGAGTGCTCTGACCCATGAATGTAAAATGCATTTTAATTACCTTAGATCTTTAATTTCTTTTCAACAATGTTTATAGTTTTCAATATATGCTTGTTTTATGAATGTATAGGCAAGTATTTTGTTCTTTTTCATCTATTACAAATAGAATTTTTTCCGTAATTTCATTTTTGGAATCTTCATTACTAGTGTTTATAAATATAATTGACATTTTCCTATTGACCTCATTTCCTACAACTCTGATGTGCTTGTTTATTAGCACTAGTGTGTGTGTGTGTGTGTGTGTGTGTGTGTGTGTGTGTATTCCTTAGAATTTTCTATAAATCATGTAACCTACAAATATTTATGTTTTCCTTTCCAATCTGGATATTTTCCATTTCTTTTTTATTGTCCAAATAACCCTGGATAGAACCCCCCAGTACAATGTTAAATAGAAATGACAAAATTTAACATCCTTATCTTTTTCATGATTTGAGAAGAAAGCATTCAGTCCTTCATCATTATGGTTTATAGTAGTTGTGGCTTATTTTAGATGTCTTTTTAAAGTTTGAGGCTTTTATTCATTGTTGAGTTTTTTATTTTAACCATGAAAGGATATTGGATTTTTGTCAAATAAATTTTCAACAATTTCTGAGAGACATAGTTTTTGTTCTTTATTGACTTGATATGGTGTGATTATTGATTCTGTGTGTTAAATTGACCATACATGTATGGGATAAATCCTAGCTGTTCTTGAGGTATAATATTTTTATATGTTATCTTGCTGATTTTTTAGTTCTTTTTTTAAAAACTTTAATGTTTATTTTTGAGAGAGCAAGCACAGCTGTGCAAGTTAGTAGGCGCAGAAAGGGAGGGGGACAGAGGATCTGAAGCAGGCTCTGTGCTGGCAGCAGAGAGCCCCATGAGGGCCTTGAACTCATGAACCATGAGATCATGACCTGAGCCAAAGTCAAATGCTTAACCCACTGTGCCACCCATGTACCCCTAACTTTAATTCTTTATGCATAATTTCCTTTAATTCTTTGAACTTGTTTACAATATGGATCCCTTCAAAGTTAGTTCCTATTGCCTTTTTCCTGTATGAGTCATGCATACATTATTTGCATTTCTCTTAACTTTGGTTTTTTTTTTTTTAAATAGTTTATTGTCAAATTAGTTTCTACATAGCATTTCTCTTAACTTTGAAAGCTGTACCTTTTATTTCAGCAACTGTGTCTGGATACACATTCCTACAGGAGGGAGGGTTACTGTTATATGGTCATATTTTAAATTTGTTTAGTGATAAATTCTGTGAAGCGTGTTTACCCTACAGTGTGCCGCCTCTGATGTCCCTGCTCAATTTTTTTTGGCTTTGGTCTTTTCGTTTTGTTAGTCGAAGACCAGCCATAATCAGCATAGCCATTTATTGGTCACAGATTATGCTTAGGAGCTCTTAAGTAGTAAAAATTTTTACCCTGTACTCTTGCGCATGCATGTAGTTTGTAGGTTACTACCACTGTTCAGTATGTTTACATTTTATGTACGTATTCAGCCTGGAACCATGAACTTGCTGGTTACCTCTCTAATTGGCCCTAGAGAGTAAAGCATTGGTCATGCATACTCATCCACACTGCCAGTAGTGGGACTGATTTTTAAACCTGATTTTCTAGGAGTAACATTTGGGTCAGAGAGACCTATTGTCAGCTTTTGGTTAGAAGTTGAATTTAAGACCTTTGTGCCAGTGAGCTCTGTTCCCTGTGTTGATGGGTCTGTGTGTGGCTTGGAGGTTATTTTCAAGTCTGCCCCATGTCCTGCTCTGATCGATTCCAAATGGGTACAGCCTAGTACATGTACATAGATTTCCTGAACTCTAGGATTGATCATGAGTCCAGGGGTACTCCTCTTGAATGCCTAATGGTAGAAGGAAGGCAGATGGTGAGCTCTGTGTTCTTGGCTGCACAAATCTGCAGTGGAGTTAACATCATGCTGGGCTGGGTTGGGGGAGAACAGGAGTGCACCATGATTCACATACTACAGGCTCTCACTGTTCTTACTGAGATTTAGTAGCTGTTGCTTGTGAATATTTCTTCATTTGCTATATGCTCTTAGGACAATTCCTCATGGGCTTTAAATGACTGTTTGTTTATAATACTCAAAAATGGAATTTTTATTTTGCTGGGAAGTGTCTTCACTCCTTACATTGCCATTTCAGAAGTCCTGTCCACTATGTAAGTGTTTGCATATGCAAATCATGCATAGAAATACCTTTATAATATGCACCCATATACCTTAACGAATGGATAGGAAAAGATCTGGCAGCCTCAGCACACTAACTTTAGCAGACTGGAAAATTGGGTATGGCTGGCTAAGTGCAGAATTAAATCTCTACTTCATCAGTTATTTCTATCAATATACTTCTGCCACTCTCCTGCTTTATACACCTAATTACATTCCTGCCAATCAAAATGCTAAATACCTAAATGTTGGCATTCTAGTTTCTTCATAGTCTGTCCCCAAGTTATTTGCCTGATGTGCCCCTTACTGTGCTATCTTTCTACTAAAATCTTATTATTTAAGGCTCCTCTGAAACCCTGCCTTCCCCATGATTCATTTCCTGATTATGCCTCCACACTACACATTCCTTTTCATGTCACTGTATGGGGTATACGGTTCAGTTAACATGACTTTTCCTGCTGTATTCTAAGTGCCTCAAGAACCAAGACTATGTTTTATTCTTTTGTTTCCTATCACTTTACACAGACACTGCTACACAGTAGGAACTTAGTAGAAATCATTCTTTAGTGAATATATTCCATGATAATATATAATATGTGGCAGCAGGAATCTCTTTAAAGCTGTGGCTATGAGCATTAAATACTAAGTGTAAATAGGAATATGTGCTCCATGAGGTACTCGGTGAAATGACATCACTTTGCACTTTGACTTCCAGGGCACAAAGTAGATGCACCTGAGGGTAAGAAAGGAATGATCTGAAATTTTGGCTCCCAGGAAAGGAAGGGCTAAGAAGGCTCATGTTTTCTAAGGGTCTGCTCTGCTTAGCATCCTAAGCACTTTGTATTAATTAATGTCCTTTTTAAAAAGTAGTAATAACTGAGATTTAGGTATTATTCAGTTTTACAGAAGGAGAATTTGAGGCTCAGAGCTATTAAAAGACCTGCCCAATGTCACAAAACTGATGGTTGGTTGAACAAGAACTCGAACCTAGGCCTGATTCAGAGCTTGGCATTCCTGAATTTTAATTTCAGTCCTTGCAATAAAACTGTTTTGAATTAATTATCACATAGCTGGAAGTGCTCTTTAACTTCTGTTTTCCCTGCTTGGGGGCATCTTAAAAATCAGTGGCTTGTTGGACTGGCTGCCTCTTTTTGTCTCATCTGATACTGTCACACACACACAGACATGGTCAGGGGTGTGACTTATAACACCTAATAGCTGTCAGTAAGACTAGCAAGCTTGTTTGGCATTTCTTCCAGAAACAGCCTTTCAGATGTCTCCTTGGTGGGAGACAGAGGGCATTGCCAAATAGCCGATAGGTAAACCTATCTTTGGGGACTGGTGCTAGATAATGTACTCAAAACAGAAAGCATTTATCCATAATTGCATATGAAGTGTGGCAGATTATCTCTGTGAATTTTCCCCTTCCTTCCTTTCATGATAATAGATAGTGGCGCCTATTTGGATAATACCTCAACCAGCACTTTAATCATGCTGGGTTCTATGAAAAAGCAGTGTTATTCAGGTGACAAATATATGTAAACACATTATAAAGATTCCCTGTGTAATTGGAAATTATTTGTTTTGTTTCAACAAATAACTGGATTTCAGTGTAATACGTTAGTGGTTTGAAGCTAACATGGTTTTCTTAAATTGGGTATAACATAAGCAATACATCACCATGGTTTGCAATGACAGATTTTTAGAGCTGAGATTGTGTTCTGTAAATGGTCTTCTTCATCGAACTTATACAGCACAGTTTTACAGACATTTGGCTACTTGGGAAAGACCTGAGTGGTCAGTTTGACCCACTGGGGTTGTTTCTAAGACTCCTCAAGAGAAATCCCTTTAATATATGGTTTCCTGTCATCCTCATGGCCAATAAATCATGCTACACTGCTGCAGGCAACAGAATTCTTTTTTTTTTTTTTTTNTCTTGTCCACTGAAAGATTTATTTCATGGAAGCACAGCATTTCTCTCTCTCCATTTTATAGGTTCATGTGATAGTGATTTTTGTAAGTGAAACGATCTTTTCACTAACTAGTCAGGAGTCAGATATCTTTTTTTTATATATATATTTTTAAATTTATTTCTGAGAGAGAGAGAGACAGTGTGAGCAGGGGAGGGTCAGAGAGAGAGGGAGACACAGACTCTGAAATAGGCTCCAGGCTCTGAGCTGGCTGTCAGCACAGAGCCCAACGCGGGGCTCGAACCCACGAACCGCGAGATCATGACCTAAGCGAAAGTCAGATGCTTAACCGACTAAGCCACCCAGGCGCCCCAACAGAACTCTTTTATAATATGGGCCTTGGAACCAGACAAACCTCCATGAAAATCCTTTATCTACCTGCTCCCAAACAGCATGGCCTTGGACAAGTTACTAATGCCCTCTAGACTTTAGTGTTTTCATTTGTAAAATGGGACTAGTAACATCTAGCTTCATGGTTTGTTCTAGTGATTAAGTGAAATGATTAAAGTTAAGAAAAAAAAATCAAATCCCGAAATCGGTACAGTGCTATCAAAAGCACAGTGTTGAGAAGCTTTGAGAAACCAGTCTCAGGCTCAGCATAGGAGGAATCCTGGTTGGTTGGGGTGTTTCCATGGCCAAGAGATGGAGGATGGCAACACAGTTTACAATCTCCCATTTCCCACCTGCAAATCCAATACAGGATGATTCTTTCCACAGAGCCTGAATGCTAAAAATTGTAAACTTAAAATAAAAGGAAATTACATTTGATGCAAGCAAGAGATTGCTGATAATTGAATCTCTTGCTTTATGGGAATAAAATCCCAAGAGAGGCTTGGAATTTTTAGGAGTTTTAAGAGTAAACTAATAAATATTAATCCCTATTTCTAGAGCCTAAGAGAAATTTGTCTGGTATAAAATGGAATAGAACACTGATACTAAATTAAAATAGGTTCCCCCCCCCGACATTTAAATTATATTTTTATTTCACAGTAGCTGGTATTTCAGTAACTTATTTTTTATCATTGCTGTAGTTACAATTATCATTAATTCAGGCAGTTAGTCAGCAAGTCAGAAATGATAAGACTGGGGCACTGACTGAGCATCAGCTAAACGGGAGAGAGTGGAGGGGGAGGAAATAGAGAAAAATTAAGAGACTGGAAAAGTAAAGGAAGAATGGAAGGAAGGAGCAAGAGAGGAGAACGGGAAATAAGAAAGGAGGAGGGAAAACCTCACAAGTTGCTATTTAAGGAATGATTTCAAAATCATTGCAAGTATTAGAAATATTTTAGATTGGAAAGACAACTGTCAGTACACATACTTTATTTCTTACAATTTTAATGGACATAAACACCTTGAGGGTTGGTATTAAAATGCACATTCTGAGTTGATGGGTCAGATTGGGGACCAGAATATGTATTTCTAACAAGTTCCAAGGTGATGTTGATGCTCTGCTTCTTGAACCACACTTGGAGTGGCCTGGTATCATATGGGCCAAGACTTATCACCCACGAAGTGTTCATTCTGAGACAGTGTAGTTTCTCATGAAGACTGGTGCATATACCTAGAGCTGCAGCAATATGGCTGCACATCGGAAGCTTCTAGGGAGCTTAAAAAATTATTGATGTCTATGTCTCATTCTTCCCCTGACCCTCTAGAGGTTTTAATGTAATTGACATGGGGTGTGATCTGGGCGTCAGGATTTTCAAAAGGTCCCCAGGTTTATTAAGTTTCCATTGCTGCTGTGACAAGTTACCACAAGCTTAGTAGCTTAAGAAACACACATTTACACATTTATTTTCTTGTAGTTCTGTCAGTCATAAATCTGACTGGGATCTCAATGGGTTAAGATTCATTCCTTTCTGTAGCCTCTATGGGAAACCTTTTTCTTTGCTATTTCCCATGTCTAGAGGTTGCCTGCTTTTCTTGGTTGATAGTTCACTTTAAAGTCAGTAATTCAGGCTATCTTTCTTAGGCAGCCTTCCCTCTGGGTCTCTCTTCAGAGCACTCTTCCCCTCCTAAGGGATCTTGTGATTACGTGGGATCCACCCAGATATTCCAGGATAATCTCCCTATTTTAGGATTAGCCAATTAACGATCTGAATTCCATCTGCAACTTTAATTTCTTTTTACCATGTAAACTAATATGTTCACAGATGCCAGGGGTTAGGACAAGAATATCTTTGGGGGTCATTATTCTGCCTACCATATCACGGGATTCTAATGTACAGCCAGGATAGAAATCAAAATAGAACATTATCCCTTAAATCGGACCAGAAGGAAATAAAAATGTTCTAGAGGCATTAGGAGGGAGGGAGATTTAACCTTTTACATTTTTCATATATTCCTCAGTTTAGTAGCATATATGTATTTCCTCTTGCCTGGGGAAATAAAATCTCTTTAATATGTTCTCACTTGGTTCCTGTTAGATATACAGTATATAAGCTGATATAAGGGGGGAAAATGTTCTAAGTAAGGAAAATGGGAGGTGACAGGAGAATTTTCAAATACCAATTTGGTATTTGTGAATAATTCACACACCATGGATTGAACCTTTCCATTTTATTGTTTGAGTTTATGATCTTCACCCTTTTCTATGCCCCTGGCCACTGCTTTGTTTCAAATGTCTGATAAATCTCTTAAATGCCAACATGCTGGGCAGAGAAGACCACTCTGTGACACCTAAGCTTTAAAGTGACAATTGAAAGGTAAGGGTGATACTAAAAGAGTAATGAATTAGTTTATTATTAATGTAGACCCTATTATAATGCAAATGTAGTTCAGAGTAGACTTACCCTTTAAAATTCATAATAGCATGGTTTGACGTGACATGATAGGAGAAATAACTACATTTTAATGAAAGTAATCAATTTCCCAAATATGTTTATTTGCCTGCAAAATGAGTGAATACAAATCGAGGGTGAGGGAAAATGGAAAGATATTTTAAAATTCCAAATACAAAGGACCATTTTATAGCTGCGTTCTAAAATCTAAAAGGAGTTGTATATATATGGATTCAAGAAGTAGATTTTGGAGAAAGGAAGAAGCATACAATTACCTGAAAGAAGGGGAAGGGGGAGGATAGTGTGGTGTACAAGTAGGAGACAGAATGAACTGAGAGTTATTTAATTAACCAAGCAGACCTAGCAGGATGCCAAGCCAAGCACCCTCTCAACTGTCAGGGATAAGTCATATTGTATCCATGTGTATTGTAGTCATGTAGCATACATTATAGAGTGGTTATTCCTCTATCTAATCACACTAACTGTCATACTATCCTAATTTGAGTTTTGAAAAATAAGACTACTCAGAACAACTATATTGCATCATAATAGGGTCTACATTACATTTCTGAGTATGATTTCATTAAAACATTGTATATGGTTTGCTCAAAATGTGTGTTGCCTGACTAGCCACATTAGCATCAGTTGGGAACTTGTTGGAAATCACAAGGTCTACTGAATCAAGAATTCTGTGTTTTAATATATCTTCCAGGTGATTTTGATAACATGCTCAACTTTGACAACTGCTTTTAAGTGAACACAAAAGCAGCTTTGCAGAAAAATTTGCTTATTTCTTATTAATACTGTTGGTAGTGGATGGTACTGATGATGGAGATGGTGGGTACAATGTTATAAAAAAGCTGTATCTAGATGAATCTCTTTGGATTTTGTACAGCACTATATTTACGTGAAGTTCCCCCCCCACCCCCGGATGTTTTAGAGGGTCCAGGCCTTTCCACATTTCCTTGATGACATACTTTTTGGAATCCTGGAAAATTAAAGTCTCACATGGTTCTGGGGCTAGAAGGCATCACTCCATCCAACATCAGAGAGATGATTCAAATAAAGACATTAATATTTCCTTAGAATTTGTGAAGTTTTCTTCATTGTAATTCTGCAGGGTTTTTAAAAAAATTTTTTAATGTTTTATTTATTTTTGAGAGAGAGAGAGAAAGAGAGAGAGACAGAGAGAGAGAGAGAGAGATTGACAGCATGAGCAGGGGAGGGTCAGAGAGAGAGGGAGACACAGAATCTGAAGCAGGCTCCAGGCTCTGAGCTAGCTGTTAGCATAGAGTCCAACATGGGGCTCGAACCCACAATCCCTGAGATCATGACGTGAGCCAAAGTCAAACGCTCAACTGACTGAGCCACCAAGCTGCTCCTATTGTGCAGTTTTGAAAGAAAAAAATATTCCGATCTAACCTAGATTCATTGGAAATTCATTTTGCTTGCTAATAGAAGTTACTTAGACTTAAATTTATTTATTGGGGCGCCTGCCTGGCTCAGTCGGCTAAGCGTCCGACTTTGCCTCAGGTCATGATCTCACAGGTTGTGAGTTCCAGCCTCACGTTGGGCTCTGTGCTGACATTCTGGAGCCTGCTTGGGATTCTGTGTCTCCTTCGCTCTCTGCCCCTCCCCAACTTGTGCGCTCGCCTGTGCGTGCTCTCTCTCTCTCAAAAATAAACATTAAAAAAATAAATGTAAAATAATTTTTTAAAAAATAATTTATCAATTTAGTTGATAAGTGCTTTAATTATCCAGCTGTTAGAACTACAAATGGGTTCTTATATTATTAAAGATTAGTTTTGAAGCACCTGTCATTGTCTTCAAAAGTCTAAACATGTAGAAGAAAATACTTCCTTTTATTCTACTTCTATACTGCTTAGAGAAATTAATCAGAGACACCTTTGCCTTATTAATGAAGTTTTCTACAAACTGTACTGACATTTCTGCCACTGGTGTATGTAGTAACTTTGAAGATGTGGTGTAGGTTAAGTTCTGGATTTCTAACACTGAAGGCTCAGCTAGCACAGCTATGAACACAGAAACACAATTTCAGAGACAATCCCCTGTATCCCAGCAGGAGCACACCATACCATGAAGAAGTTTCACTGAATAAGCAAGATAACCAGAAAGTTCTGTTGATCATATAATATATTTTCCAACCATAGGTAAAAAGTTTTGTCGTGCTTCTTTGCTAGACATGAAGTTGGAAAGAATTTCAAGATTTTTAGTATTTAGTTTACCTAATTCTTATGAAGATTAGACTATCCCATTAGAATATTTCTCAGTATTCACTCTAATGGTATAAATTGCAATGATTATAAATCATTCCTTTTTATTATTGGTTTTTTATGTTTATTTTGGAGAAAGAAAGACAAAGCGCTAGCAGGGGAGAGGCAGGTAGGGAGACACAGAATCAAGAGCAGGCTGTCAGCACCAAACCTGCTGTGGGACTTGAATCCATGAACCATGAGATCATGACATGAGCCAAACTCAGATGCTTAACCAACTGAGCCACCCAGGTGCCCAAAGTCATTCCTTTTTAAAGTACATTCCTCAGCATGCTAATTTTCCATTTGTGTGTGTATATTTGTGGGAGTGGGATGCAGAGTGGTGAGGGAGTTCTGAGGTCAAATAAACATTGTTAATGCACTATATAACAAATCCTTCTTAGAGATACATAAGACAAATTAACATATTAAATACTATTAAATTTGAAATTTGTTTAATGAAAGTGTCTAGAACTTTTTTGAATATCAGTGCTTTAATTTTAAAAGTAACCCCTATAAACACGTCTTTTTAATTAAAAAAATTTTTTTAATGTTTATTTTTGAGAGAAAGACAGAATGTAAGTGGGGGATGGGCAGAGAGAGAGGGAGAAACAAAATCCCAAACAGGCTCCAGGCTCTGAGCTGTCAACACAGAGCCCAACACAGGGCTCCAGCTCACAAACCCTGAGATCATTACCTGAGCTGAAGTCAGATACTTAACTGACTGAGTCACCCAGGCACCCCTATACACATCTTTTGTAAAAACGATTTTATTTTTAAGTAATCTCTACACTCAGTGAGGGGCTCGAACTCACTACCCTGAAATTAACAGTCTCATGCCCTACCTACTGAGCTAGCCAGGCACCCCAACACTTCTTTTAATATGTTCTTCTAAAATGTTTTCCATTATAGTTGGAGGTTTCTTTATAGTTGTTAATAGAAAAGTCATTCCAAATTCACATTTGAAGACTAGATGAGATTATTAAGCAGAATAAATCTTTTACTTTCCTTCTCTATAAAATACTCCAAAAATATTTTGATGTGTCCTGCTCACACCAAAAAACAACGATTCTCATTCTATATAGATTTCTGTTTTTCACATATAGCACACTATGTCAGTATGTCCTTCAGTATAGATAACAGAATCATGCTTTTCTCTAAATAGTAGAAACATACATGAGAGAATCTATCCCTGTAGCTATCCTATATTTCAATCATTTTTGAGCCATTATACTTATAAAGTAACACTTATAAACTGGGAACCATAATTCTCAGTCAAAGACACTGAGAATTTAGCAAACATTTATTAAGCATCTCCTATATTCCAGGAACCTCAGTAGCTCTTGTGGATACAGTGGTTCTTGATCTCTTGGGGCTTCTTGGAGAGCTTAATAAGAGCTAAATAAAGCTATGTTTGTTGAGTTGACTATCTCACAATTTTACTTTGACAACATAAGTAGTGATAACTATATTTATTGATAACATACTTTTATGTCAGAACCTATTTGGTAATTCCCATAATAATTTCATGAATAAGTATTCTTATTCTATATTACAGTTATGGAACCAAAGCCATAAGAACTTAAGACATAGAGAGGTGTCTGGGTGGCTCAGTCGGGTAAGTGTCTGACTTTGGCTCAGGTCATGATCTGGTGGTTCGTGGGTTCAAGTCCCGCACCTGGCTCTGTGCTGACGGCTCAGAGCCTGGAGCCTGCTTTGGATTCTGTATTTCCCTCTCTCTCTCCGCCCCTCCCACACTGAAATTCTGCGTGTGTATCTCTCTCTCAAAAAAAAAATTTTTTTTTAAAGAATTTAAGACCTAGATAAGAGTGGAAACATATTTTAAATTCAGGTTGTTCTTGTTTGAAAGACTTTTTCTCTACTACACTATATTGTTCATATTGATAGAGACTGTTTAAGCTTTTACTTAGAAAAAAAATGGTTAATTTCCAGTGCAAACTATGAAATCTGTTATTGTCTTTTTACAGTATCTAAAAAAAGAGATTTAGAAGCTAGAAAGTCAGAATTTGGTTGTGTTTTGACTCTGTTTGGAACTTGTTCTATGACCCAAGTTAGATTACTTTTTATTTATTTTGTTTAATTTTGTCCCACTTTTCCAAAATATATTATGGAAGTTAAATATAAACATAGGAAAAAGGAGCAAATTATGTGTAAATCTTGATCCATTTTCAGAATGTGAACGCATCTATATAAAGAACACCTAGATCATCACAAGCAGCTTAAAAGCCACCCTAAGGATAATGCTCTCTTAACTTCTAACAGCATAGATAAACTTTTTATAGAAGTAGAAGCATACAACATGCAGTCTACCTAATATGGCATATTTTATTTCACTCATCCTTATGCTTGTAAGATACATCCATAATTTTGCATGTAATGAGATTCACCACTTCTCTTATAAAGATGCTATAATATTTTTACTTTTTCTAATAATGGATACAAGCATGCTACATTATATTGCACTTTGCTTTATTGCATTTCACAAGGTAATGCATTTTTGGCAAATTGAAAGTGTATGGCAGCTCTGCGATGAGCATGCCTATAGATACTATTTCCAACAGTAGTTCCTCACATCATGTCTGTGTCACATTTTGGTAATTCTTGCAATATTTCAACTTTTTAGTATTACTCTTTTTATGGTGATCTGTGATCAGTGATTATGACTCATTAAAAGATCAGGTGATAGCATTTTTAACAGTGCAGTATTTTTTAGTTAAGCTATGTATATCATTTTTTTTAGACATGCTCTCACTCACATAGTAGACTACAGTATAGTGTCAACAGAACCTTGATACATGCCAGGAAACCAGAAACTTTGACTCCTTTTTTGTAATATTTGCTTTATTGCAGTGGTCTGGAGCAGAAACTGCAATATCTCCAAGGTATGCCTATATTGAAGTAGTTTTGGAAAATTTTGGAAAATTACAGATAGAGCTTTGTAAGCCATCTCATGCATGTTTTTTGGAAAATATTTCTGCTGTCACATATAGAAGTAATGAAATTGTTGGATCCAATTATTCCACGTATTTGTTTTAGTAGATAGTGCTGAGCAGTTTTCAAAGTAGATTTGCCATTATGCACCCCAGAAGTGAGTGAGAGTGCTCATTGCTCTGCATCTTCACCAATGTTTAGCATTTTTCTTTAAAAAAATTTTTTATTGGTTTAGTTATTTTGGTGTGGATATTGCTATCTTACTGTGATTTTCTCATTTAATTTTACTTAATTGTCATTTTCTTGATAAATAATGAAATTCTCTAAGAGAGATTTATTCTTTGAATATCCTTTTTATGAATTATGAATTAACTATTTGTCTTTGCTTTATATGGCCCTTGGTTTATCTGTATTTTTCTTACTTAAGAATATGTATAAATACATTATAAATACAATTCTATATATCTTCTTTGACTACGTACCTACACCTTTTAAGTATAAATTAAAATATCTGTTCTCTTTATCTTCCAGATTCATTTTGAAGGAATACAAAATAGTTACTACTTACTCAAAAATAATTTGACAAAGTATTATAAAATATGTATCAGATGAAGATGTTACATAGAATCTCATTAATACTTTGTCAGAAAACTTTATTGCTTAGACGTCAAATATTTCATGTTTGCCCTCAATCGTCATTTATCAGTGAATATCTCAAATGCATGATAGAAGTCATCCATCTCTCAGAAATTTACCCTAAATCTGTGCTGCCAATCGTAACTAATAAGGGCAGCTACTTTATTGAACTTTAAGATTCTTCAGAACTAAAGCAATCATTCTTTGGTACATTATGGCACAATACATTACTGGATCGGTATATTTACACCCCTTATTATCTGTTTGATTTTCAATATTTTACTTTGGAAATACTACCTAGTGATTTTTTTCCCCCTGTGCTTAAGTTTCCACTTTTGTATTTTGTCTTCCTGTTCATATCAACCAGTGGTGATCTATCTATATGTCCCTGCTGCCTGCTAAAGAATTTCAGTAGAAATCTATACTGGAGGTATTCTAAACAAATACATTAAGAGTTAGTGTAATACATTTACACATAAAATCTCATGAATAACATTATAGTGATCAAGGTTAGTTGTGCACCCCTTTGTTTTATCTCGTTATTAGCCGAACACGAGTCCTTGTTCAATGTAAGTACCTCCAGCCAATCCATTTCTTTGAATATGAGTGCTGCATTGACAAGACAGCAACAGGACTGTGGCTGAGACAGTTTTGTGAGGATTTGGGAGTCTAAGCTGCCCCTAAGTCTTCGCTTACAGTCTTCTGATTCTATAGCAGCAACACTTATATGTGGATCACACTATTCATTTGCAAATAGCTTTTCTGGAATTACCAAACTGAAGCTCAGTAAAATGCTGCTTTCACCTATGTGAAAACAGCAAATTCATGTTTAGCCTGAATCCAGGTAGACAATATACCCAGCTACTACTTTATGTCTTGTGCGTTTTTTATGGCTTTAAAATTTTTGAATGGCCAGGACACATTTTCAGTTTCATAGGTGTTGGAAAGAATTTTGTAATATTTGTATGAAGATTATATTATGTTGTGGGTATTTTCTTCTCAAATGAACATTCTTTTTTCCTGAAGTGTAACATACAGTGTAATATTAGTTTCAGGTGTAAAATAAAATGATTCAGCCCTTCCATACAAACCCGGTGCTCATTGCAACAAGCACACTCCTTATTCCCCACCACCAGTTCACCCATCTCCCTGCCCACCTCCATTCTGGTAACCCTCAGTTTGTTCTGTTTCTTGGTTTGCCTCTCTTTTTTTTTCTCCCTTTGCTAGTTTGTTTTATTTCTTAAATTCCACACATGAGTTAAATCATATATTTGTCTTCTTCTGACTGGCTTATTTTGCTTAGTATAATGCTCTCTCACTCCATCCATGTCAATGCAAATGGCACATTTTCATTCTTTTTTATGGCTGTGTTATATTCCATTATATATAAACACCACATCTTTTAATTTATTTCTGAGAGAGAGAGAGAGAGAGAGAGAGAGAGACAGCCTGAGTGTGGGAGGGTCAGGGAGAGAGGGAGACCCAGAATCTGAAGCAGGCTCCAGGCTCTGAGCTAACTGTCAACACAGAGCCTGATGCGGGGCTGGAACCCACGAACTGTGAGATCATGACCTGAGCCAAAGACGGATGCTTAACTGACTGAGCCACCCAGACACCCCATACACCACATCTTCTTTATCCATGCATCATTTGATGGATTTATGGGCTGTTTCCATAATTTTGCTCTTATAGGTAATGTGCTATAGACATTGGGGTTGCATGATGTATCCGTTGGAATTAGTATTTTTGTATTCTTTGGGTCAATACCTAGTAGTGCAGTTGCTGGATCATAGGGTAGTTCTATTTTTAACTTTTTGAGGAAAATTTTAACAGTTTTTCAGAGTGGTTGCAGCAGTTTGCATTCCTACAAAAGTGCAAGAGGCTTCCCCTTTCTCTACATCCCCATTGACACTTGTTTTTTTGTTGTTGATTATAGCCCTTCTGACAGGTATGAGGTAATATCTCACTGTGGCTTTGATTTGCATTTCCCTGAAGATCAGTGATGTTGAGCATCATTTCATGTGTCTGTTGGCCATTGTATGCATGCTTTGGGACAATGTCTATTCATGTATTCTGCCCGTTTTTAATTGGATTATTCATTTTTGCGGTGTTGAGTTCTATAAGTTCTTTATAGTTCTATAGTCTTCAGAGTACAGGTCTTTCACCTCTTTGTTTAGGTTCATTCCTAGGTATCTTACAGTTTTTAGTGCATTTGTCAATGGGACTGATTCCTTGATTTCTCTTTCTGCTGCATCATTATTGTGGTATAGAAATGCAACTGATTTCTGTACATTGAGTTTGTTTTATGCAACTATACTGAATTCATTAATCAGCATTAGCAGTTTTTTGGTGGAATCTTTCTGGTTTTGTATATAGAGTATCATGTCATCAGATGAACATTCTTAGCTGTGAAATAGAAACTTGGGAGACTAAAGATATTTTTCTTTCTTTTTAAAGAAACACATTTTTCTTAAACTTACATATGTATACACACACACACACACACACACACACACATACATACATATGTATATATAGTATCAGGCCTGATAAAAAAAGTTCAAATGATGTCACAAGTATCAGTACCATCTCTTATTTTCCCTCTTCTCATATGTAGATGAGCTTTCCCTATGTATCTGAAAAACAGGTTCCAGCAGATCCAGGGAATGCCTCATTCCTAGTTAAGATTCAGATTAAAGAGTGAATTCACTTGTCTTAATCTCAATTTAAAAAATTCTAAAAATAAAAATTCATTGTGATTGAACTGGATTAAGTCATGTGCTTACCCTTGAATCATTCCTGATAGCAATGGAGATGAGTCTAGATCTCGTTAAAAAACCCTCCTCAGACATCTGGACTGAGTCTGGGGGAACGGACATATCCCTAAAGAAAACTCAGTGTAAGACTTTAAGAAGAGAAATTGGATGCAAAGTAGAACTATACTTTCAAGTAGCCAGTTAGTTTCTCTGTGGTTCATGTCTTATTTTTAAAGTCAGAGTACTAAAACTCAAAAGGATTTAAAGTGCCCAGCCACAGTGACTGATCAAAGCAGTGTTCAATTAAAATTATTTTTTTTAATTTTTTAATGTTTTATTTATTTCTAGGAGAGAGAGACAGCGTAAGCAGGGGAGGGTCAGAGAGAGAGGGAGTCACAGACTCTGAAACAGGTTCCAGGCTCTGAGCTGGCAGTCAGCACAGAGCCCGATGCGGGGCTCGAACCCACTAACAGCGAGATCATGACCTAAGCGAAAGTCGGACGCTTAACTGACTAAGCCACCCGGGCTCCCCGAGTCAAAATTATTTTTATATCTTAATCAAGTGCTGTGTGAAATAATTATAAAAATCTTACCAAGTGATTTAATAAAGTATTAAAAAATCAAATCCACTAGGATAGTAATAGGAAAATGTACTATGACTATAAATATTTATGTACATAAAATTTCAAAGCAAGTTTACAAGCTGGCTAGGCTAAGCCTATGTTGTAATGAAAATCCCCAAACTCTTAGGACCATAATACAACAAAATTGTATTTTTTGCTAAACTCAATTTCATGCAAGTCAATTGGTGTCCTCCTAATAATAATTCAGCGACCCAAGGTATTTGCATCTTGTGGCTCTCAGTTTACCTTGGCTTTATCTAGCCATCAGTCATAGACAGGAGGGGAGGGATGGCATAGTTGAAGATCATTCAGTTATGTTTTGTGACCACATCTGGAGTGTCATGAATTATTTATGATCATCTTCCACTTGCCAGAAATCAATCACATGATCTCAGCCTAAGTGCAAGGGAAGCTAGGAAATAGTCTTTCTTGCATCTCTCTGTGAGGAAGAAATGGTATGATGAGTATTGCCATAGTCCCTTACACATGTGGTCGCCAAATAGCTCTTTCTTCCATCTATAGAAAATAGTCAACCCTTTCACAACGATGATAGCCTCATATCCTATCCAGGCCTCGGGCAGTGCTGTTCAGTACTTTTCATAATATCTGAAATAGTAGCTGAGAGTCTGGCAACCTCTGAAATAAAAATAAAAGTTATCTGCCTTCCACTGCAATATTTCTCAATATAAAATGGTGAAACTGAGAAAGAATAACCAGAACAAGTATTTCATTAAAAAACAGGAAGAATGAGAGAAAGAAAGCAGAATTTTTAATAGCCTGACTTCTCTAGAAAAATGTAGGTTGAAGGATAGAGGCCAAAGGCCTTAAGCTTCAAAGAGTTAATATATATATTTTTAAAGCACTAGACACATAGTTTTCCAGGCACTACAGTTTCCTTATCTAGACAGTAGGCTTCTGATATATTAGAATTTACTCAGCTTTGTGAGATAAAATGATACCTAGAAATCTTTTCTAGACACAATTTTCATATCCAGTTTATTTCTGTGCTTTCTCACTCTCTTACTGTTCTTCCTCAAATTTCTTAAAACTATTGGACTTTAATGGGAAGTCGATTTAATGTGTTCTCTGAGTCACTCAGAAGTTTTACTGGGTCTCCATCATACAGAGTCTTTTCAAATGTTATTCCTTACATTTGTGATTTTGTAGCATGCTGTTCCCCAATTCTGAGACTAAATCCAGAAGGAGATTTCTGGATTCCTCATTCACTTTCTATATGCTTCCAAACTGACCCATTTTTTTCCCCTGAGCATTTCCATTCCTACAAAACCTTTTCAAATGGGCACAAAAAAAAAAAAAAAAAAAAAAAAAAAAAAAAAAAAAATGATGGAATCATCAATCCTCCTCCTTTCAAGGTGCTGCTGGAATAGTAAGTAGGTGCCGATCTGGGGCAACACTTGTACCAAAGCTTTGATTCTAAATATCATCGATTCACATATTTGCAACTTCTGATGCTGATTTCTTAATGAATGATGCCCAACTAGTAGGTAAATGCTATTATTTCAGGCTTTTTGGAAAGCAACACCATCTTTCGTATCAAATTTCTTGTTAAGGTAGGAAATCTGTGGTAATCAGAGAAATTCTGATAGTCCAGTGGCTTTTCAGAAAAGTATGTTTCTCACTTGAAAATTGTGGGCGGGGCAGGTTGCTATGTTCCAAGTGGTAGTGCTAGAACCCAAGGGTTTATTACATCAGATGCCTCATGTTATGGCTCCAGGTCAGGCTAGTGTCATCCACCAGGCAGATTGAAGAGAGAGGCTTGGAGGAGTGGTGGAGTTGGGGGGTAAACAGGACAAGACATTCTACTTCTCAACCTGGAAGCAGCATATATAACTTCTGTTCACATTCTCGTGGGCTGAACGCAGCCATATAATCTAACAGCAAAAGAGGCTGGGAAATGTAAACTTTGTATGTTTCTTCAAAGACAACATGGGGCTGGTGAGCATGTGGCCAGTCATTTCAATAAGAGTAAAGAAAGATCATTCTTAAGAAATCAGTTCAAGTAATGCCATTAATGATCATATACCGAATAGAAATTCTAGAGCAAACAAATTGTGTGTGCATATACAAGTGCACACACACGTACATGCATTTGAGTAGGTACTGTGGGCATTTATGTCCTTAGCAGTTGCTGCTCTTCTCACTGGCCTTCTCTCCAATGTTATTCTAAAAGAGGAAGCTCAATTCCAAGCTGGACAAACAGACACGCTAGTGTTTAAACGTTGTCCTCCAGGTATATACTAATGTCGTTAGCTACAGCATTCATCAGTAAACTTACTTATTCTTCCCTGTGACTGAAATTGTCAAGCAGAATTTCTGAGGGTAGGATAATATTCTCCATGTGGAAATATGGGGGAAATGCAAAGAAAGAAAAAAGAGGGAATTCCCACTGAGGTCTTCAGTGCTCCTCAAGTGCCTGCTGTTCTTTTTCTGTCTATTCAGAAATAATACTCAAGGCTATAAAACTCCTTTCTTGTCCTTTCTGACTGGATGCTGCCTTATTTTTATGTGTGTTTCTTTTAAAATGAAGAATAAAAGATGCACCTGTGGCTTTAAAGTCATTCGTTAATAAGTGATGATTAAGTGCCTTTGTCAGTTATTAGTCACATATTTTTCCATGTTTAGCAAAAATGGAATTTTCCCCATTAGTTATTAGTGACATTTAACCAAAATAATTATCTCCCTTATACGGTTGTGTTAGCAGTTATAAGTTCTATTTTAGCTCCTTTCTGTGAAACCAGCAGAACAACATCTCAATTTCTGTGAACCAGATTGTCTTAACCTTGCAAAATAGAGCAAATTCATTTGCATTGTCATTAATAAAATAAGCACATGTTGTTAAATGCAGCAAAGTAGGTGGTTCTGTTCACTTCTATTTTCTCCTCTATAACAAGAAGCCTTCACAGTTGTGAATCACCACAGTGGTGCCCTTTCCTGAGCATAATAAGAGTTGAGTAGATCATTCTAAATCAGTTCTCACTTGACCTAATGATTCAGATTTGACAGACTGATAACTGCATTTTAGCTCTGTCCTATACAAACAGCTAGAAAAACCTTGGGACAATCTCATTTCTCTAAGCTTGGGTTTTTCATTTATAAGATGGGGTAATAACAGTATCACACCTGTCATATAGTAAGTTCTCAGTATTATTAGCTGACACTGTTCAACATACATGTTTTCTTTCAAATCTCATGTGATTCAATGACAGATTTAAGACAAAGGTTATTTGAATTCACTACAGATGTATTTGTAAAGTGCTTATTACTTACCAGTCTGGGAAACATAAAAAGATAAAGCAAACAGTCTCTGCCTTTGAAAAATAGTCTAGGAGAATAGATAGACCAGAAACAAGATCACTGCAATATGGTAATTCATGATGTCGAATAAGAGAATCAAATGATTCATTTTATTGGAGTAGGTCTGAAAAAACTTCAAAAAGGAAGAAGGATTTATATCAGAGGTAGGTGACTGAGTCAAAGTCATCTTAGGCAGAGAGAACAACCTGTGCAAAGGGCTTAGTACTATGACAATGTGGGGTGCAGAGGCATTGCAAGTCATCCATTACAACACTGTCCATGGACTGTGTATGTATTAGCAGAGAGTAGTAGGAGAAGAAGCCCCTTGTGTCACTTAATATACCGGTGGGATAACACTGAAGGACTGGAAGAGTGATACCAATTTGCTAACATTTACTGATAGGTTTTTAAAAAAATAAAGTTCTTTTTTTATATATAATGTTTATTTTGAGAGAGAAACAGAGCATGAGCAGGGGAGGGGTACAGGGAGAGGGAGAGGGAGACACAGAATCTGAAACAGGCTCCAGCTTCTTTGCTGTCAGCACAGAGCCTGCGTGAGACTAGAACCCACAAGCCATGAGATCATGACCTGAGCTGAGGGCAGATGCTCAATCAACTGAGCCACCCAGTCGGCTCTACTGATAGGTTTTAGTAGAGAACATTTCCTTATTTTTCTTTCAGGTAAGCAGAAGAATGAAGGGATAACAAAGGCAGAATTTCAGTTCTCAGAACTCCAGTTCTCAGAATCTCAAAACCTGCATTGATAGATTCATTTATGTAATAAATATATTTGAGAACACTTTGTGGGTCAAAGAATTCTCTTGATAGTGAAAAACAGGCACTATTTCTCGAACGTTTTTTGTCTGTCATTGTTGTTTAGTTTTACTGAATACTATCTTGGGACATGTTATTGCTCATGTCTCATGTTATCTTTGTAGAAACATACAAAGTTTACATTCCCCAGCCTCTTTTGCTGTTAGATTATATGGCTGCGTTCAGCCCATGAGAATGTGAACAGAAGTTATATATTGCTACTTCCAGAAGGTCTTGTCCTATTTACCCCCCAACTCCACCACTCCTCCAAGCCTCTCTCTTCAATCTGCCTGGTGGATGACACTAGCCTGACCTGGAGCCATAACATGAGGTATCTGATGTAATAAACCCTTGGGTTCTAGCACTACCACTTGGAACATAGCAACCTGCCCTGCCCACAATTTTCAAGTGAGAAACATACTTTTATGAAAAGCCACTGGACTATCAGAATTTCTCTGATTACCACAGATTTCCTACATTAACAAGAAATTTGATACGAAAGATGGTGTTGCTTTCCAAAAAGCCTGAAATAATAATATACAAACATAAATATGTGTTTACACATGCATACATAATGTATGTGTATATAATGTATGTTCCTAGATATATATATATACATATATAAATATGAAATTCTGTCTCTTCTCTATTTTTTCATCTAACTAGATATTAAGCTCCATAACCGGAAGGATTATGGCTAATATTTTTGCATGTCCTATAGAAAATACTCCACAAAAATTATTAAATCTACAAATCTGATTGCAAATAATCATACTTTTATCAGAGAATGCTTCTTTCCCAACCCTGACATATTTTTTTCTTGATTTTTGCCCAAGATTTCTTATGTTTTACAGTTTCCATTATGATTATCCCATTGCTTTCTAAGAATGTTGTAATGTTAGGCTTGGAGAAGTGTAATAGCCTACTAAACATCATCATCGTGATGCTAAATTGTTGAGTGCCAACTATATGCTCTATTTGTTTTTTATTGCTATTTCACATAATAGTCTTACAAGTAATTAAGGTTATCCTTTTATAGATAATCTGAAGTAGTATACAGCTTACCCAAGACCACATAGTCAAGATTTGAATCATTGGTTCTCATTCTCAAAAACTTCATTAGTATATCACTTTAGAGCTTACAGAATACTTATAGGCATTATTTTATTTACACCTCACAATTTCCTGGTGTGGTAGATAGTTATCAGATTTTACAGATGAAAGAAATAAGACTCAGTGAGGTTAAGTGATTTTCTTGTGACATGTAGTTGAAAGATGATAGCATTTGTATGCCATTTCAGGCTTTATTTTTAGCTACACTATGGTTATTCCACAACTAATGACAAAATAAAGCTTAATTAGGTAGTTTACTCTTACTACTGGAATGTTAGAGGCAACCCTCAGTATTTCTCTGAGTAAATCAAAAAGGGATACAGGTTTAGTCAACAAAATAAAAATAACAACAACAAAGTTCTTATCAGAAAGGAAGTCTATATTAAGGTCACATATTTTTAATAAAAGCTTTTTTATATTAATAAACTCTTCTCATTTAAACATCAATCCATTAACACTATCTACACAACCCCTTAATGAGAAGCAAATTAAGTTGTTTGAAAATAAATTCAGTAAGCTGTGTTTTTCCATGGACCAGTGGCAGCGGGAAGAGACAGTGATTGTGCCAGGCTGTTGGCTGACTAGAGCTAATGGCATTCAGTCTTGTGAAATGGATATTAATGATTCTACAGTGTTTAACTTGTTTTGCTCTTGATGGATTTTCCCTTTCTGAATTAATGTCTGTCTACTCTTGATTAATTTAGAGTGATTGTACTGCAAGTCAGTTAATTACATTTTCTTTCTAAAGTCAAATATCATTCATTGTGATGAAGGCAGTCATTTTGATTTCTCACAAAAGGAGTCCCTAAGTGCCTGAAGTTACAGATCTAACAAAATTAGTAGGAATATTTCTTCATCCAGAAAGCCTGTACTAAAGTCACAAAAGACTTGTCATGAATCTCATTTCGGATCTTTTCCTACACCTTTCCAAGCAGAGCTATTTGAGGTATATGTTGAATCTCAAAACTGAGACTTTCTCTAGCTAATGTATACAGCATTTTAAAAAAATAAAAATCCTGTAAACCTTTAACTCCAGGACATGATAATATAGGTAAAAGAGCCTTCAAATACTTTAACAAACCCAGGAGAGAGAAAATAGGGTATTGTAAAGAGAACAGTGCATTCAAAGTAAGAAGTCTAAATTTTTATGTAATACTAATTGAACCTGTGGTCTAACTTTTTCATAAGTAAAATAGGTATTAGTATCTGCCTTCCAGATTTAGAAATTCTTTCAGAAATCATGTGACTTATGAAAATGTGTACTACATATACAATTTTGATGGGCAGTGTGATTATCACTACTTTCCTGCGTAACATTTTTTTAAATTTAGTATAATTGACCTACAACATGATGTTAGTTTCAGGTGTACACATGATAATTTAGTATTTGTATAGATTGCAAAATAATCACCCAAAGAAGTCTAGTTACTATCACGCTCAAACATAACATTTTTTTAATCTCATGATAATTTCTAAGATTTATTTCTTAGCCACTTTCAAATTTGTAATACATTATTGACAACAGTCACCATGCTGTGAATTATGTCCTCATGACTTATTTATAATTGGGAGTTTGCACCTCTTGATCCCATTCATTATTTTATCTACTCCTGAAATTTCCTTTCTCTGGCAACACCAATAAATATATTTTGTGTATCTATGAAGTTTTGCTTTTAATGTTTGTTCATTATATGGTAAAATTATATGGTATTTGTCTTTTTCTGACTATGTAAAAACCTTCAAAATCCAACCATATTGTCACAAATGGCAAGATTTTTTTTTTAATGTCTCAGTAGTATTGATGGATGCTTCAGTTGTATCCATGTTATAGTTATTTTAAATTATGCTACAGTTAAAATAGGGTGCATATAGCTTTTTGAATTAGTGTGTTTTTTTCTCCTTTGAGTAAATTCCTGGAAGTAGAATCCACGGGTTGTATGGTATTTCAGTTATAAATTTTTTGAGGATCCTGTATACTATTTTTCAAAGTGGCTATACCAATTTACATTCCCACCAACATTGCACGAGAATTCCCTTTTTTTCTGCATCCTCACCAACACTTTTTGATGCTAGCCATTCTGACAGGTGTGAAATGATACATCATTGTGATTTTGATTTGCATTTCCCTGATGTTTTGTGGTGTTGACCCTCTTTTCTTGTGCCTGTTGGCCACCTGTATATTTTCTTTGGAAAAATGTCTATTCAGATCCTCTTGGAATTTTTTCTTTTTGAGCTATATGAGTTCTTTATATGTTTTGGATATTAATCCCTTATAGAATATTTGCCAATATTTTTCCCATTTATTTGTATTTCTATTTTGTTAATGACTTCCTTCACTATGCAGATGCATTTTAGTTTGATTTAATCTCGTTTGTTTATTTTTGCTTTTGCTGTCATTTCTTCGGAGTCAGATCATACATATAAAATTATGTATAGCATACAATTACATTTTCATATATAGTTCATAATAAATTTAATTTATAAATGTATACAATCTATGTAACTAATAAATATATATAATTAGTCACTGAGAACAGTGTCAAAGAGCTTACCACTTACTTTTTTAGTAGAAATTTTATTGTTTCTAGTCTAAAATTCAGTTCTTGAACCTATTTTCCTTTAACTTTTGTGTATGGTACAAGACAGTAGTCCAGTTTCACTCTTTTGCATGTACTCTCCAGTTTTCCCATTACCATTTAATGAAGAAACTGCCCTTTGGCCTCATTATATATTGTTGTCTTCCTTATTGGTGATAAATTGACCATATAGGCGTGGGTTTATTTCTGGGTTCTCTATTGTGTTCCATTGGTCTCTTTCTTTTCTTATGAATACCACACTGTTTTGATTACCATAGCTTTGGAATATAGCTTTAAATCAGGGAGCATGACACCTCCAGCTACGTTCTTGTTCAAGATTGTCTGGGATGTTGAGGATCTTGCATGGTTATATATCAAATTTAGGATTGTTGGTTCTATTTCTGTGATCAGTGTTACTGGAATTATAATAGAGATTGCATTTAAGATTGCTTGGGATAATATGGAATTCTTTATAACATTAGTTCTTCTAATTTATGAGCATCAAATATCTTTATTTGTATTCTTGGGTTTTTTTCCCCCATCATGTCTTATAGTTTTCAGTGTACAGGTATTTCACCTCCTTGGTTAAATTTATCCCCTAGGTATTTTATTCTTCTTGATGCAGTTGTAAATGGGACTGTTACCTTAATTTCTTTTTCTGACAGTTTGCTGTTAGCATATAAAAATGCAACAGATATTTGTATGTAGATTTTATACCTTGCAACTTTATTGCATTCATTTATTAGTTTTGACAGCTTTTTTTGGTGGTGTCTTCAAGCTTTCCTATATAAAAAATCATATAATCTACAAATAGTGACAATTTTACTTTTTCCCTTAGAGACTTTTAGTTCTTTTTCTTGCCTAGTTTCTCTGGGTTAGGAACTTCCAATAATCTGCTGAATTGAAGTGGTGACAGTGGACATCCTTCTCCTATTCCTGATCTTGAGGGAAAAGCTTTCAGCTTTTGCCATTGAGTATGATGTTAGCTGTGAGCTTGCAGGTCATATGTGATATATGTTTCACACACAGTCTTTATTGTGCTGAAGTACGTCTGTCTATACCCACTTCCATGAGAGGATTTCTTTTAAATCATAAATTATATTGAACTTGGCATTTATTCACCTATTGAGATGATCATATGATTTTTATCCTTCTTTTGTTAATGTGGTGTATCACATTGATTTGAGGACATTGAACCATCCTTTCTTCCCGGGAGTAGATCCCACTTGATCATGGTGTATGATATTTTTAATGTATTACTGAATTCAGTTTGCTAATACTTTGTTGAGGATTTTTCCATCCATGTTAATCAGAGATATTGGCTTGAATTTTTTGTGTGTGGTATTTTTGTCTGTTTTGGTGTCAGAGTAATGATGGCACTATAAAATGACTTTAGGAGCATTCTCTCCTCTTTAGTTTTTTGGAAAGTCTAAGAAGGATATTTATTAGGTCTTCTTTGAATGTTTAGTGGAGTTCAAATTCAGCACTGGTGAAGCTGTTTGACCCTAGACTTCTGTTCTTTGAGAATTTTTTGATTACCTATTTAACCTCCTTACTAGTGATTGGTCTGTTCAGACTTTCTATTCAGTCTGGGAAGATTATATGTTTCTACAAATTTGTTTCTTTTAGATTGTCCAATTTGTTGGCATAATTGTTCATAGTAGTCTCTTAAGATCCTTTGTATCTCCTTGGTATCAGTTGAGGCGTATTTCTCCCCTTCCATTTCTGATTTTATTTGGTTGACCTCTCTCTGTTCTTAATCTAGCTAAAGGTTTGTCCAATTTGTTTTTTTTTTTTTTTGGTTTTTATANTTTTGCTGTTACCTTTTTTGTCTCTCTTTTTTTTCACTCTGATATTATTTCCTTCCTTTAATTAACTTTGGTTTTCAGTTTTTCTTCTCCTAGTTCCTTTAGGTATAAAGTTAGACTTAAAATTTTTCTTGTTTCTTAAGGTAGAATCATATTGCTATAAACTTCTCTCTCAGAACTGCTTTTGTTGCATTCCACAGATTTTTGATAGACTGTATTTCCATTTTTGTCTCTTGATATATTTTTATTTCTCTTTCGATTTCTTCACTGACCCCTCGGCTATTCAGGAGCATGTTGTTTAATTTCCACATATTTGTGATTTTTTTCAGTGTTTTTTTTTTTTTTTGTAATTGTTTTCTAATTTCCTGCATTAAAATGCATTGCAGTCATAAAAAATGCTGATAAGATTTCAGTCTTCTTAAATTTATTAGAATTTGATTTGTGGCCTGGCATAGATCTATCCTGGAGAATGTTTCACATGCACTTGGGGAGAATATTCTGTTGCTGTTGGTTGCAATGTTCTGTTTATATCCATAAAGCCCATCTGGTCTAAGGTGTCTTTTAAGGCCACTGATTCCTTACTGATTTTCTGTCTGGATTGTCTATTCATTGATGTAAGTGGAGTATTAAAGTCCCCTATTATTATCATATCACTGTCCATTTCTCCCTCTAGCTCTGATAATATTTGCTTTCTATATTTAGGTGCTCCTGTGTTGGATGCATAAATATTTAAAATGTTATATGTTCTGGTTGGATTGACATTTTTAATCATCATATAATGCCCATTTTTTATCTTTAATTACAGTCTTTGTTTTAAAGTCTCTTTTTTCTGACATAAATGTACCTATATCAGCTTTAATTTGCTCTTCATTGCATGAGACACCTTTTTCCATGGCTTTATTTTTGCTTTGTGTGTGTCCTTACATCTAAGGTAACTCTCTGGTAGGCAGCATATGGATGGGTCTTACTTTCTTATCTGTTCAGGAACATTCTGTTCTTTGACTGGAAATTTTAATCCATTTATACTTAAAGCAATTATTGATAATAGAAATATAGTTTCTATTTCTATTTTGTTTATTGTTTTATGGCTGTTTTGTAATTCCTCTCTGTTCCTTTCTTTTTCTCTTGATTTCTTCCGTTGCAATTTTGATGACTTTCTACAGTGTTATGCTTAAATTTCTTTCCAATTATCTTTTGCATATGTATTACAAGTTTTTGCAGTCATTACTGTGAAACTCACATATAACAGCCTATATATACCAAGTTTATTTTAAGCTGGCAGCAGGTTAAGTTTGAATGCATTCTAAATCTCTGCATTTGTACTTCCTTCTAATGTCTTATGTTTTTTAAAAAGAAATTATGTTTTTTATTTATTTTGGGGAGACAGAGACAGCACAAGCAGGGGAGGGTCAGAGAGAGAGGGAGATACAGAATCCAAAGACAGGCTCCAGGCTCTGAGCTTAGCTGTCAGCACAGAGCCCAACACGGGGCTTGAACCCATGAACTGTGAGATCATGACCTGAGCTGAAGTCGAATGCTTAGCTAACTGAGCCACCCAGGTGCCCGCTTAATGTTTTTGATGTCACATTTTACATCTTTTTATTTTGTGTATTCCTTAACGAATGTAGTTAGAGATTTTTACTACTGGGCAGCAATGTTTATGGGATGAGCTTCTTCAAATATCAGTTAATTTGGAGCAATTTAGGAATTCAAGGTCATAGCCAGCTCTGTCATTTCACTGTTTGCATGTTATCAGACAATAAATAAATGATGGATCTTTTCATATTTTAAGTTTATTGTCTTTTACATAGACTACATTTTGCCTTTTAAATTGTGATTATTCTCTTATAAACCTACTTTTATAGGCTTAAATTAATAAATACAGATGCCCCAATGCCTGGCAAGGCAATACTGTCTAGTAGTTCAGGATTTCAAGTTTGGAGTCAGCCAGCTAGAATCATATCTGAGTTCCTCTATTTTTAACATGTAAATCCTTGGATAAGTCACCTAAATTTGCTAGGTTTAAGTTTCCTTACCTGGAAAATTTAGATATTTAAATTCAAATTTAGGTGGTTAGTACTGCCAACTACCTCATAGTAGTAGTGAAAGAATTCAATAAAATGGTGAATGTAAAGGAGCCAGAATAACCCCTTGCCTTATATTTTACTCAATAAATGACAATTCTGTCTTCACATAAAACACCTCATTCTTGCAGACAGTCACTTTCAGCTCATTTCAGTAATCTTAACCCTCAGAGTTGTCTAAAAGTCAGTTCAGCCTCAACACTCATCAGTACTGTTCAAAATGTAGCTGAAGGCATTGGCCTTACAGTTCTCACTGTAGCATGTTTGTGAACTGCACCTCCCACTTTTCCATTTGTTATCTACATCAGATTTTCCAGTAGATCATTACCATCTATATTCTACTAGGAAAAGAAAGTTATGTATTTTCCCTTAGATGCAGAGTATGTCTGGTATTTTCCTTGGTACTTTGCTGAACTTCTCGTTTTACCTTTATAATGCCCTTCAAAGTGAATGCTGGTAGAAAATTACAAACGGAGAAAGTAAAAATTAAATTAAGTAATTGTTGAAGGTCATAGAACTGGCAGGTGGCAGAATTGGTATTCAAACCCAAGGCTCTTTATTCTGGTGCTGCACAATTTTTTTTGATTGTACATCTGAAAACAGACAATTTCTTAAAGATACAAGTTTTTGATACCTATTTGGAGGGATGTCTACTTAAATATTAATTATAATTATGATATGAGTGAGGTAGGGTTTCAGTTCAAATTTGGTTTCTTCCTTGTACTTTAAAAATATTTTTCATGTTTTTTCCAGTATGCATTTACTTTTAGAAAACAATGTTTTTAACTGTCTAGCTCATGTAAAATGTCATCTCATTTCAGATGATCTATAGGAACTATAGGACATATAAAGCTATTTACTAAGTTGAAGCTGGTTTTTAGCTTCACTAACTATCAAGCTTAACCGATAATTATTGTTCATGCAAATAGAGTGCTGTTTTTAGAAAAGGTAACTCATTATAAGGTAATGTGATTGTCTCCACAGTCAGAAATAAATATGTAGGGACAATAAAAAGAAGCCACAAAGCAACCACTTGTTTTGCCTTGAAATTTGAAAGCTCTCTTGACTAACATTAACAGTAGTTTCGTTTCCTTTTATAAGTTGACAAAGATTGTTTTGTAATTAGCTTATATACCACAGATCTCCAGATCCAAAGAATTGTGGGCCCTATAAAACATATGGTGAAAATATGTTTGGCTCTCTTTCTAACTGACAGTAAAGGCTTTGCAGAAGATGTCTTCAATGACCTTCCAAGAAACTTCCCATTTCCAAACTCAGCCCACTGGAGGCCAGTGAAAAGAAAATGGAATTTAGAATGAAAAGACTCCTGTATGACTCTTATTGTTGTCATCAATTAGTTGTGCCTTTAGTCACATGTTACAATGTCTCTGAACATCAAATTCCTCATCATTTATTTATGCATTTAACAAATATTTATTGAATTTGTATTACATGCCAATTATTTTTCTATGTGCTGTGAATGGAATGCTGACCTGAAATCGGTACAGTTCATGATCTATTATAGTCTTGATTCTGGTGGGATAGGGAAGCCTTAGTTAAATGGTCACAATGAGAAATACAAATCTGGTTTCTTCCAAAGAAAGTCTTCCAAAGAGAACTTTCCTATAATATTAATTGCAGGAGGGGAGTAGTTTTGGAAAGAGTTCTGACAAAGTGATGTTTAGCTGAGATCACAAGAAAATGAAAATCAACCGGGTAGATGAGTTAGGGGAGAGGCAAAGGAATCAAGGTGGGAAACAATATTGTCCACACAGGCAAAAGATGGGCAAATGCCCTGTGAGAGAAGGGAGCATGACTTACTGAAGCCACTGTGTATACCTGAGAGCTCAGAGTCAGTAAGAAAATGGTACAGTTAAAGACTGACTGATAAGAGGATGAGAAAGGATCAGTGGTACTCCTCAAATGTTCATTTACTCATGTTCATTTTCTTATGTACATTTACCCACATACCTCAATCCCTTTCAGTTGGGTGACTTCTGTGAATAGTGTCACATTTGGAGGGAGGGAATTAAAGCCCATGCACAATTATCTAGTCTCTCTTCCCCTCCTGTAATGAATTAGGACACCTTGTATTGTACTGGCAAAGACTCCAAAGCTAAACAGCCTAGATCTAAGTCGTTGTTTGGAGGACAGTTGATTAGGAAGACTGAATGGCTCCATGGCAGACTTCGTGTAAATAAAAAAAATAAACATTTTCTGTGTTAGGACACTGAGATTTGGGAGGTATTACTGCAGCACAACATAGTCTAACCTTTTACAGATGATGTCAGACTACCTGGGGACTTACAGATGAAACAAATAATTTGGATTATTTTTCTAAGACCAATGGAAGAGCAGTGAACTACCTTAAAAAGAGTAGAAATCATCAGATATTTTTTTGAAAAGAAAATCATTCTGTAAGAAATATTTTAGGGAATGATGAGGGAAGAGAGGTTAAGAGGTTTTTGATAACTACAAAGTAAGAATTACAGCTACTGTTACGATCCTCTCAAAAATTTTGAGGAAACCAAATGTGAAAAATTAAATCTGGAATTTTGCAGAAAGCAAACCATCAAACATTTTGGGTTTTTGACATGAATCTATTGTCTCAGCTGCTGTTTTCCCTTTGCCTTAGAAACAGAATTTTTGATCAATCTGCTATTCTCTGTGTGGTTGTAATCCATATACTAAAAAGTAAGTAATTCTCTGAAGTTAGTTAGGCCTTTCTGCCCTACAGTCGATAGCAATTTAGTATGTATGGATTTGAGAGTGGAAAGTTACTTAATGGAAAGGTCCTCAAATGTTTCAGAATCAAGAGTTCAATCTACACCCTTGCTGCAGTGCCAACATGTGTTACCTTAACTCAATCAGAAATGAGATGTTCTAATTTTTTTGTCTTTCAGGGATCATTGGGAGTTTGGACTGATAAATAAATTTGAAACCCAGGTGAGTATGAAACAAATTTTTAAAAATTAGCTGTTTGTGATATTTTGTTTTTATGATATTTCTATAGAGCAAATGCAGGAGAATCTTGATACTATGCTCTGTGAAGTCGGTAAAGATAGGGGGACATTTACTCACCAATGTACAAAAAGGCAGTATGCATTTTGTTGCACGTGTTGTCACACTAGTGCTGACACTCAGCATGCTCTACATTGCTGGCAACACTGCCATCACTGATTTCTCGATCACCGAGTTCTTCTACCTTCACCACTAGAACAGCAAAATCCCTCTTTGCCCCTGTGACTCTAGGATCTGCTGATCTTGTTGACAGAGTTTAGCTCCTAGGCCTGATTCATGGTTACAAGGAGGCTTCAGAAAATCACTATCTGCCATTTTTGTCTTTCAGAAGGCAGGAGACAGTTTTAGCTTTATAATGTGCACAGCTCAGAAAATGGGCAGATGCAATGAGGGTATAAACAAATTTATCATTTTTTGTAAAAATTTCCAATGTAAAACATAAATTTCTGTTGTCTTAGTGACTCAGACTTGACATGATAATTTTTACACCCATTTTTAAAAGGGGTAACTTACATGAGAGCAGTACTTAGCTCAAGATAAAGAACATGATTGTGCTCAATAAATGGATAAATATACGTCTATAAACTTCAAATACTCAGGGTCACATTGTCTACACATATTTGTATTACAGTTGAGATACAAATGTAAATCTTATGTGTATTTCTTGGATTTTTGATCTCTCCATATAGCATAGTTATATTGGCTGTTGGTATTTTTTCTACTACTTACAAAAGCATTAAGGATGTCAATGTTTTCTAGACTTGTGGGAAAATGCTAGAGTTGTCAGTTAGATATGAACTTACATGGGTAGCATGATTTTCCTACAATTTTTATTACGACCCCAAATTCAACAGCAATTACTGAATCATTTGTTTTACCATTAGGTTGACACAGTTTAGTTCAGTTGATATGAAGAAAAGAAACACCTTAGATTCCATGGTAGTTAACACAGAATGTCATTTATTGGACACTGACTATGTGCATAGCATGGACTTTTAGATTTAAAAAGTATCCACACTTTAGGAAAGGTAAATATTCTCCGGAAAGGCTCAGATAGGCATCCTATCTTAAGTTATCTGAAAAATAAACATAAATTTGTTGCCTGGAAAGTTTTCTTCACTTTAGAGTTTTAAATTTTCCTAAAGTTATTTCAAGTGACCCTGATGTAAGGTAATCTGTAATAAAACAAACACCTGTAGTATTCTAAATCATTCTTCCAAAGGACAGAAAACAAGGCTGTACCTCTAAATGATGTAACAGAAAAAATGACCATGTGTGAGATACAGTGCAAGTGATAAGAAAGTGTATCAGTGCTCTGATGGAAGATAACACAGGAAACCAAAATCCTATCCTCTCAGCCCACATTTCGTAAATGAAAAACACAGCAGTAAAACGGCTGGCTCTGTTGCTGAACTCAAAGTTGCCCAAACTCAGGAGCACCCCCACTCAGGCCCCTGCTAACAATTCACCAATATTCCTCTCCTAAAGCCCTCTTCCTGGACCCAGCACTGGCATGTAAGTCACATCGGAGGACCCAATTACTTTCTCTGGAGAAAGAAATAACGATTACCAAATTTGGTCTGAAGTAACAATGTAGATGAGTTAATATCCCTTCACTTACTCTCAGTTTTCTTCTTTCTTTTATCTAACTCTGGATATTGAGTTTTATTTTCCTTGATAAATTTTTAAAATGTTTATTTGGTTCTTACACAGTAGGAACTGGACTTTCAATGTGTTATTTCATTTAATCCACACAATAACAATGTGGGTTAATATTCAGTACAGAGAGAAACATGCCTAGTGACAGAGCAAAACAGCTAATAAATTTCAGAAAGCAAAATTGAGTCCAGGTCTGGCTGAGTTCAAATATCAATTGATACTGTCCTACCATAATAATAATAACAATAGCTACTGAATGAACATCTTTTATTTGTCTGTCTATAGATCTTTATAACCACTATAGATTGAGAAATGAAGACTGGAAGGGAATGATAAAGAAGTCTAACCACTAATATGTGTAATATGCCATTTTTCTGCCTGTGAGCTCCTTCTCACATTCATTGCTGGGTAATTCCTGTTTATACTTAGTAATTCAATGCAGATATTACTAGCTCTATTTTCAGTAGATGCCCCTCTTCACTGTACTTTTTTTCTTATAACAGTTACCATAATTAATTGCCATGTATTATAAATTAATTTACATTATAAACTCCCTAAATTATCAGCTCCTGGGGAATGGGGATGGTGTCATATCTCTTTTTCCTCAGCAAGCTGCAAATGCCTCACCTCTTGAGCAAAGAACAAATAACTGGTCACATACTTGGTTGTCTTATACACACAGATTCCAGCATTGGGTTTCTCATATTGGGGATGTGCTTACTTGCATACACTAGTCATTTTGCCAGATCAGAACTGGAAGTCTCTGAGCTAGAAGTTGCCATTAGTATCCTCCTCCACCTCATACCACAATTATTTTAATTGAATTTTGAAGGTTTAAGTACATTCTAATAACCTGTACCATTCTAAATGACTACAACCCAATATGCACATCTGTGATACCTTCCTAGCAGCTGTAGGTATTTGAATCTGCTACTTCTGCTCTAGATAGATATTCCTTCATTAACCTAACTATGAATTTGTATATTATGTATCTAATGGGTTAGCCCATTTGGTTTAATGAGAATTTGGATTCAATCCCAGAATCAGTTATGTTTTATCTGATCCCTGTCCTTGCTGTATGTTTCTAAACCATCAGTATTATAAATGTATAAATTTCTTCAACACAATTCCATCCTTACTAGGAAAAACAGTAACAATGACAAAATAACAAGCAAACAAAAATTAGCATAGAATCTGCTGTGTTTGATAGTGATTTCCTTTCTGTAGAACTGCTGTTATACTTTTAGAAATTAACTTTTGCTTGAGCAGATATATCCAAGATTGGATTCCCAAATCATATTACTGCTAATAATCAATATTTCTTAGAAATGAGTGTACTTCTTAGACTTTAATGGGTTTGACCAAATTTCCTTCGGCTTGATTGTGAATTACTGTTATTAAACAGTGATATTACTTATGTTACAAAGTACTTAAATTAATATATTCTTTAGTCCAGTGGCCAGGATTCTTGTTTTTGTTGTTGTTGTTCTAAATCTCCAAAGTATTTATGACTCTTACATATAATGCCTTTGATTTTGAAGCAATGACTAAAATAATCATTATGATTCATGTCATGAACTGTAAGGAATGATTATATCTGGTTTTTATCCATCTTCTCGAGAGAGGTCAGGAAGATAAAAATGTATTGCTTCTTTGAAAGACTCGGGTATAATAGGATAGAATAACAGAGTCTGATTCTTCACTTATAGCTAAGCTTGGAATAATAACAGATCCTTCAAAAGTTCTCATGGGAAGAAAGTCTCCTTGAACTCCTTTTGTAGGGGAAGAGGGAGATTGCAGAGATGAGAGAATTATCCAGTCTTTCTAACATTTACTTAGTTATTCTTATTCAGTAGTTTAGAGCTGAAGTGAATGCATTTCATAATATGGTATTAAAATGATAATATATTAAGGTTTAAATAACATTTAGGGAAAGAAGTATTATACTAAAGGGTTAGCTTCTAAGCATTTATGTAAGGTATTGTCAGTGAGGATTGTAATACTTTTAAATTAACTTTGAAAAATTATGGAATGATTTTTAGGAGTGTGATATTTGACATTAATACATTCCTATTATGCACCTACTAAGTATGTTATAGTGCTGGCCACGCTAGGCCCCACTTGGAATAAAGTGACACTACTACCAAAAATACCCTTTGTGGTTTCAGATAGTTTATAGTAGTTTGCTTTGGATATGTATTTCATATGTTCTCTATATTAAATTAAAATAATGGTCACTTGTCTATTTACAAAGGTAATATATGAGTTTTGTAGCACACATTAGTAGTAGTAATATAGTAGTCCATTTATATAAGTATACACTGTATTTTATTTCCATTCTCCTGTTGTTTGATATTTATTTCATCATAAAGGTTTCATTTTTGTTAGAATAGATAATTATGTGATGAACATCTACTAAAAGTAAAAGTGTTGGGTCAAAAGGCAAGCATATTTTAAAAGTTTTAAATTTTTATACATATTGGCTAAAGTATATCCAATATATATTCTACCAACTTTAAATTCCATTCTATCTGGAATTCACTTTGTATTGTTTATAATAGAAATATCTTACTGTTTTTAGTAGTCAGGAAACTAACCAGTACCATTAGAAGTTCATCTTTCAGCAATCTGAAATGTCACCTTTATATTAATTTAAATCCTATACTTTTTCTACTCTGTTTCATTAATCATCTTGTCTTTTCTTGTTCTAGTACCACATTATTTTAATTATTACAGTTTCAAGGCCAGTTAATATTGAATAAATTACTTCATACATTAAAATCACATTTTTGATTTTTTTTTTTTTTTGGTCCAGATCCTTATCCAGATGATGCAGGAGGTCATAAAGGGGTATGATAAGGACATACTTAAGTCACCCTGCTGTAACACCTTCCAAATATATCTTTTCTTGAAAAAAGGTCACCAGTATATTGTAAATGTATGCAGACTACTTTTCATAATGTATGGAAATTTTAAGCCTTGGCAAAAAGCTGCCTGTAATCTATTTCTTAAAGAGAACAAAAATGGGATGGGTAGTATTTTTGAATTGTGTTGGAGACACAAAGGCTATGTGACATACAGATGAGTGGAATCACAGTTGTATTTTAACTTCTCCACTTTCTAGTGTGTACCTTTGTTTAATCTTTTTTTTTCTTTTATAGTTTATTGTCAGGTTGGTTTCCATACAACAACCAGTGCCAGTTATAACAAGTGCCCTCTCCTATGCCCATCACTCCCCTTCCCCTCTTCCCCACCCCCATCAGCCCTCAGTTTGTTCTCAGTATTGAAGAGTTTCTCATAGTTTGCCTCCCTCCTTCTCCCCAACTATTTTTCCTCCTCCCCCTCTCCCATGGTCCTCTGTTACGTTTCTCCTGTCCCACAAATGAGTGAAAACATATGGTATCTACCTGACTTATTTCACTTAGCATAACACCCTCGAATTCCATCCATGTTGTTACAAATGGCCAGATTTCATTCTTAATCTTATGAGCTTCAATTCCCAGAAAAGTCAGGGATATAAATAGTTCTAATGTCTCTTTTCCTAGTAGGCACTCAAAAAAGGTTGATGATATTTTTATTGTGTGCCTTTGGATTCCCAAAATGTGACAAACAAGGAGAACATAGGCTAGAGATGGACAACTAGGCTTCTAAACATTTAAAATGGGTTTGGCGGTGATAGACTCATAATAGATTCAGACTAGGAAAAAGTCTGAGAGCAATCAATAGAAAATAGGGAAACTTGTGTTTTTTAAGCTTTACGTGCATTTTCTGCCTTTACAAAACCAATTGTATAAACCCCAAGAATGCAATTTTAAAGTATTTAAGTGTGTTAAAAGAGAAAAACAATTAGAGTGTACTAATGGAGAAAAATAATGCTTAACTGTGGAGAGTGAACCTAACATTGAAAGAACAAAGAACAAACATTTCTGAAACTCTTGATAGGTCATATTTTGACCTAAACATTTAATGTTAGAATTCTTTGTGTGATTTCATCAAGAATGAAATTGCAGTAAAACATTGGGTTGTAAGCATAATTTGTTCCAGAAACATGCTTGTAATCCAAAACACTTGTATATCCAGGCAAATTTCAAGAACCATTGGCTCAGATGTGATCATGTGACATTCGGTGCCACGTACTAATTGTATTGCAAGACACTGCACATTTATCAAGTTAAAACTTTAAAAAAATGTTTTTTGTAGTTTAGTTTTGAGACAGAAACAAAGCACAGGTGGGGGAGGGGCAGAGAGAGAGGGAGACATAGAATCTGAAACATGCTCCAGGCTCTGAGCTGTCAGCACAGAACCTAACGCAGGGCTGGAACCATGAAACCATGAACCGTGAGATCGTGACCTGAGCTGAAGTTGGATGCCTAACTGACTGAGCCACCCAGGTGCCCCAAGTTAATACTTACTAGAAATGTTAGCTCATCTTGCAGAACAAGTTACTGAAAATCCAAGGTTTCATTGTGCTGTTTTTTTTTTATTTTTTTATTTTTTTTATTTCTAGAGAGAGAGCGTGAGCAGGGGAGGGTCAGAGAGAGAGGGAGTCACAGACTGAAACAGGCTCCAGGCTCTGAGCTGGCAGTCAGCACAGAGCCCGACGCGGGGCTCGAACCCACGAACCGCGAGATCATGACCTAAGCNCTCCATACTGTTTCCCAGAGTGGCCACACCAGTTTGTATTCCCACCAGCAGTGCAAAAGAAACCCTCTTTCTCTGCATCCTTGCCAACATCTGTTGTTGCCTGAGTTATTACTGTTAGCTATTCTGACAAGTGTGAGGTGATATCTCATTGTGGTTTTGATTTTTTAAAAATATTTTTATTTATTTCTAGGAGAGAGAGAGACAGCGTGAGCAGGGGAGGGTCAGAGAGAGAGGGAGACACAGACTGACACAGGCTCCAGGCTCTGAGCTGGCAGTCAGCACAGAGCCCGACGCGGGGCTCGAACCCACGAACCGCGAGATCATGACCTAAGCGAAAGTCGGACGCTTAACCGACTAAGCCACCCAGGCGCCCCATCATTGTACTATGTTTAAAAGAAAAAAACAAGGGTGAAGAAAGAGGGAGAGAAACAAAAAGAAAACAATAAAAGAGAGGTGTGTCGGCATATTTATTAGCCTGGGTGAGTCGGGCTGGCCAGAGTTCTAGAGCAGGCTTAAGGCTGCCATATTGATAGGAGCTGAGACTTGGCCTCTGCCCTGCTTTGTCAAGGAGACTTCAAATCACAGTCCCCTGAGCTTTAGGATGGTAGAGGAAGCAGCTGAGCAGCATGCTCTGTTGTGGTGTGAAAAATAAACCCTTGGCCAAAGGCACAGGCAGCAAGCTTCCAACCAGCCCAGCCCCCAGCTCTGTGGAGCGGCTGTCAACTTTGATTAGCTCTTGTGACTCTGAGACTCCTCCATTCTATAAATTGCTCCATCCCCTCAGCGCTCCTTGTTCTTCCTATTGGTGGCTCCCTTTACTGTGTGATGAGCTGTCACAGCTGGTTGATCAGACTGCCACCCAATCAGCTGCTCCTCTTAGCCAGACCCCTGACTGACCTTGTTCTGTCTTTGCCTGTCCCGTCCTTTTGATCCTCCTGCAGCTGAGTCTCCTACCCCTGCTGTCTGATCCCACTGCTTGTCTAATCAGCCTGGTAGACAGTTTGATTAGCTGCTCCTTCTTCTCACCGGGCCAGCTCTTCCTGCTGCTACCAGCTGTGCTTGGGGGCCTTCTACTTCTCACGATGAATTCCTTCTGACCCTCCGTTAGTGCTGCTGGCTGATGGACTTTCTCCTTTTTCTCAGCAGTGCTCTGATCAGCTGTCCTTCTGCCATGGTCCTCTGATCAGTCTCATGATATCTTCCCTTTCTGTCTCCTACAAGATTTTCTTGCTGTTAATTGAACCACTCTGGTCCTGTGGCAGGCACTTTTTCATTTGCCTTGCAGGCTGGGGTTACTTCAGAGGCTACATTTGGCAAGTAATAACATTTTAATGCAAAATTCCGGTGCCCAATTCACAGCGTCCCTCAAATCCCAGTAGCTCGCATTGTGATTTGACTCTTTGTATTTAGTGAGCTGTTTAACTCATGGGACAGCCTGAATTCCAGCATATTGCAACTAGCTTTTGAGTTGTTTCCTGAGCATCTTCTACCTCATTTTCCTTTCAGTAATACTTTGTTTACTATAGTAACATTTTCAGACTGATAAATTCTATGGATTCAAATTCCATATTTTTACCATCTGCCTGTATGACCTGAGACAAGTAACTTAAACTCTTTGGAACTTCTTCATCTCTAACACTATTTATTCAACTAGCAGTTATTGAGTAACTCCTAGAAAGCTTAGAAAGATGAGAGTACATCTATGAAACAAAATATTCAAGGTCTCTGAATATCTAGAATTTACATTCGAGAGTGAAAGTAACAGACATAAGCAAGCAAATAAGAAAAACTCCCAAAGTGGCAAATGCTACAAGGAAATAAAATAGGGTAATAGAAGAGAAAGACTTGGGATGGAGGGACTAATTTAGGTAGGATAATCAGGAAAGAGATCCTTGAGAAGGCAATATTTGAGCTAGCACCTAAAGGATGAAAGAAAGGCAGGCATGTAATAATCTGGGGGGAATAACGCAATGAGCAAAAACAGAACAAAACAAAACAAAAAACATGCAAGAGCTTGGCAAATAGAAGAACGTAGAGAAAGCCAGAATGTCTGGAACATGGTGAACAACAGAGACTGATCTGAAGTAAAAATCAAAGAAGTAGGCAAGGTCCAGATTTTGCCAACAAGGAAAGGTGTGTTAGGGTGTTGAATTTTATTTTAATTGTAGTGAATAGTCATTGGAGTTTTCCTCTAAATCAGTGTTGTTCAATGGAAATTTGTGTGTTGATAAAAATGTTTTATATTTGTATTGATACAGTAGCCACTAGTTATATGTGGCCGTTGGGCTTTCAAAATGGAGCCAATATGACTGAGGAACTTGATATTTTATTATTTTTAATTCTAATTAATTTAAATATAAATGGCCACTTGTGGCTAGATATAATGTGTGCTATAGATAGATAAGGGTTGGCTTAGATAAAGAATTTTCTAATCTTTTGGTCCATCTAGCACCCACCTCACAGGAGCAAGGAGTCTAAGAGAGTTGGGTTTGGGGTCTTTTCCTAGTTAAATAATATCAAGTCTGTTTTTATCTGTTCTTTGAAGAAATTGCCTTTGGGTCTTTCAAGGAAAACTGCATTTGGAAAAGGATAGGCTACTTAAAAAAAGTGTAGATATCATTTAACACTAGATTAACATCACCGTTGAAATCAAAGCAAAATGAATTTAAATACTAGCTATACCACTTGCTAACTGGTTGCCATGCTGAATGTGTCTCTCCAAAATTCATGTGTTGAAATCCCACACCAAGGTGTTAGTATTAGGAGATAGGGTTTGGGAGAGGTTATTAGGTCATAAGGGTGGAGCCCTTAGGATTGGAATTTCTGTTCTTTATAAAAGAGACAAAGAGACCCCACAGAACTCTCTTATCCCTTTAACCACTTGTGGACATAATGAAAAGACACCATCTATGAATCAAGCCTTCACCAGACACTAAGTCTGTCATGGTCCTCATCTTGGACTTGCCAGCCTCTAGAACTGTGAGAAAAATATTCCTGTTGTTTTTCCTTCATCTAGTCTCTGGTACCTTATTATAGCACCTCAGAGAGACTGAAATATAGTTAGAACACAAAACATTACTTTAGTTTCCTTACCTCTAAGGGGAAATAAAATAAAACACCAACTTTTTAAGTCACTTGTGTTGATGAATGGAGATAACACAAGTAGAGTGTTTAGCAGAATGCTAAACCCATAGCATACAGTCAGTAAATATATATATATATTTATAAATTTTTGAATTTAAGTATAATTGCCATGTAATGTTGTATTAGTGTTAGGTAGACAACATAGTGATGCAATTTGATTATATGTTACGTTACTGTCTCAGATGGTAACTACACTTGTGGTAAGCATAGTGCTCAATCAATACTAACCTCTACAATTACTGTTAGTCTGAGGTTGACTTGATGCAGAGGAGTTGTGCTCCTAGTCTTGTAACTGGGAAATCATATACTTTGAAAATCTGAATATTTTAAAGGTCTTATTTAAGGTCATGCAACTATGAAGGATATAAGCTGAGACTTGAAAATAGGTTGCTTTGATTCAAGAGTTAGTGATACCAACCACTGGGCATTCATCTGGATTCTGTGAAGTTATCCTATGAACATGCTGTTTAACAAAAATTTAATCTAGTAAATGTATATGCCAAAGGAAACATTGTGAATGGTTATGAGAAGATATTCAACATAATTATAGTCTATTGGTGTTAAATGTTTAAGTTTCTTGAGAAGGATCAAAAAATAAGTTCATTAAGGTATTCTAAAATGTAGCCCCAAAATTTTCAGCTTGAGCTTATGACCATTGAGATGTGGGCTTATTTAGACAATTCTGATATTTGCTTCTCACTATGAATCCTGGCTCTTTTTGTCAGTTAGATGGATAGCTTTCAAGGACATTCATTTTTGAAATCATACCATATTTCTATCATAGAAATACTATTATTATTTATGTTTATAAAAAATGAATACATTGAAAAGTTAAGCAACCTGCTTAAGGTCCCATAGCTAGGAGGTGTTCGAGCTAGGATTTGAATCCAGTGGCTATCTGTTACAACAGACCCTGGAGTCAGAGAGAGGAAATAATGTCTTACTCTACACAATGGAAACATTTAACCTGCTCAATGGTTGGGATGATTCAATGAACTCTGATTTATTTAAGTTGAAATTTCAAATTGTATAGAGGTTACCTTTTCTCAGTAAATAATTGGTCACTTGCAAATACGTAAAGAGGAAGGAAAAAACCTGATACCATTTCTAAAGCTGATGGAACAGGCAAGCTACCCTGTGGGTCAAATGTCTTGAACTCTGAGCTTGTTCATCAAGAATACATAAGCTTCTTGGATGGTTTGTAAATAACTAGTAGACTCTGAAAAGAAAATATTACACCACCATTCTCAATTTCTAGCAGAGGCTAGGTTGAACTTTTATAACTTAAACAGTTGCACTGATAGCATTAATGAATTAGTGTGAAGGAAGCTACAATAATATTAACAATTTCAGCTTATATAACATACAAAATTTCTAGCCTTAACTGGGTTTCTACTACTGGGTTTCTACCACTGGGTTTCTACTGATGATACATAGTAAAGCACACTTAACAAAAAACAGAACTGATAATATCCTGACCTTAAAAGCAAAAACAGACTTCCTTAAATAAGCATTATTAACCAATATTATTCCATAATATTTAGGGGGGCCCTATTCACCAAACATTGGTGTTAGTTCCTTGAGATACAGAGGTCAGATGAATTATCTGCCATCATGCAACTTATAGTCCAATGGGGCAGGTAAATAATAATAAATAAATTAATAAAATCCATTATTAATAACAATGATTAATTCTAGGAAGAAAGCTATAATATTGTGAAGTATTTATCTGGTGGGGTTTTTTATTTAAAAATATTTTTTAACATTTTATTTATTTTTGAGAGAGAGAGAGAGAGAGACAGCATGAGCAGGGGAGGGTCTGAGAGACAGGGAGACACAGAGTCCATAAACAGGCTCCAGGCTCTGAGCTAGCTGTTAGCACAGAGCCTGACGCAGGGCTGAACCCACGAACTGTGAGATCATGACCTGAGCCAAAGTCAGGTGCTTAACTGAGACACCCAGGTACCCATGGTGGGGTTATTTTAAACAAAGTAGTCAAATTCTCCCTAATAAATTGGCTTTTGATCAAGATTAGATGGAAGTGAGGGAGTTGCTGTGGATATTTCTTGGAGAGGATCATTCAAGGCAGATGGGAGCCAGAGAGGTTAGGAGTCCTGAAGGAGAATGAACTTGGTGCTTTGAGTGAAAGCAAGGAAGCGAGTGTGCTGGAACCAAGTGAGATGGGTGAAGAAATTGAGATTTGGGAAATAGGTGTTTTTATGTACCATGACTGTAGCTTTATTTTTCTATTGGAGGTTTTAGAGTAAGAGGAGTGGCATAATCTGATTTACTGATGAAAACATTATTTGTTGTTAGATGGGGAAAAGTGTGGGAGAAGGGAAACTAATTAGAAATTTTTTACATTAACCTATTCTATCTTCCCTAAAAATGAAGCTGTCATGGACTAAAGAGGAGTTGGAAAAGTGATGAGAATTAGGATATATTCTGAAAGAGGAGACCATAAAGCTTACTGATGGATTATATGTGGTTGTGAATGAAATGGGAATCTAGAAAGTGTCCACTAAATAATAAATCATATGTAAACTTGCTGAAGAGAGGTTTTCAGAGTATAGTACAAGTACTAAAGACACAGTATACAATGTCTGGCACATATTAAATTTCCAATAAGTGGCAAGAGTTATTTTTATAATAATTGCTCCACAAGCATATATTAAGTTCTAAATAGGTGAATGTATCAGGTAGTATTCTTGATTCTATAATAAATTATGAGAAATATGAGAGCTATTAGTAATTTCCTCTTCTGTCTGTGTCTCTTGCTTAATAATTTACATTTTTAGCACACTTAGATTTCTTGCCTATTCTTTTTGATCTTCATTTTATTTTTGGCTTGTTTCTCAATTCACCATGTTTATTGTTTATGCTCTATTCGCTCACTTTTTTTCCTTATGGAAACTTGGAGTCCATCTGGAGTTTCCTGCTATGGTTATTCTTTCAACCAATTTGACATATGAATGATGTTACATAAGTTCTGTAAAATATTATGCATCAGTTAAAAAGAATAAGTGGATTAGCATGATCTAATGTCAATAGATTTTCCAAGTCACATAAAAGAAGTTATAGAAAAAAATGTATGAATATGAGTAATATACAAGAGTAACCAACCTGGATTGTTCAGTTGGTTAAGTATCCAACTTCAGCCCAAGTCATGATCTCACAGTTCATGGGATCAAGCTCCACATCAGACTCTGTGCTGACAGCTCAGAGCCTGGAGCCTGCTTCAGATTCTCCCTCCCTCTCTGCTCTTCCCCCACTAGTGCTCTGAAAAATAAACAAACATTAAAAAATTGAAACAAAACAAAAAATAATAATTGATTTTAGTCCTATGGCTAAAAATATAGGCTAGAGAATGCTTTGAAATTCAACAACCTCAAAATCTCAATAGATGAAAGCAATAATTTAGTTTTCCCCCATCCTCCAGGTCCACCAAAGAGTAGAAGGGAACTCTAAGTAATACTGTCCTCACTACAGGAACTAAGGCCTTGAGGGCTGGGATTAAAGGAAATATTTATATATACTTTCAACTACATATTTTTATTATGTCATTTGACAAAGAATACATACAATGTTCAGGAATTACTGTGTAATTGAAAAGAATATTTTCCCAACCTTTCTGCAACGATTACATACCAAAGCTATGTGAAGACTCAAATTATAAATATTATTTCTTTTTTATTTTCTTAATTAAAAATAATATGTTAGAGGATAATTCAACACTTTGCATTATGTTGAATATGTATGGTACACTGAATGTTTATGAGGCCTATTTTTTCCCTGTGCAAGAGGTTTTGCCTCCTCATTGAATCTTTAGAAGTGAAAATCTCTTAGTATCTCTTAGAAGTGAAAACAGGATTTTTCTTTTTTGTAGCATCTAGCAAAACTGTGCTCCATGCCATCTACGAAAAGGGCCCTATCACAACTAAAGACACTTGTTGGGATGAGCACTGGGTGTTATATGGAAACCAACTTGACAATAAACTATTTAAAAAATAATAAATTAAAAAAAAGAAAAATAATATGAAAGGAACTCTTTTCTCATCCATGCTGCTGGTAAAGTGTATGAAATTTGGAAATTACTAATGGCCAAAATCTTTGCAGAAACTACTGGATGTCCAAAGGCATCTGGAAAACCCAAGAAACTTAAGATGAACAGAGCTTATTTTCGAGGAAACTCTGAAATATCCATTCAATGGAACTAAAAGCACCATGACATAAACAACATGTCACTGGGATTTTTAGCCTTTAACCTTTGGTGTGTTTTTTTTTTTTTTTCAAGTTTATTTATTTTGAAAGAGACAAAGACAACATGAGTGATGGAGGGATAGGGAGAGAAGGAAGAGGAGAATCCTAAGTTGATTCTGCGTTGTCAGTACAGAACCCAATGTGTGGCTCAAACACATGAAACTGAGATCATGACCTGAGCGCAAACCAAGAGTAGGACACTTAACAGACTGAGCCACCCAGCTGACCACTTTTTTTCCCTAAAATATCCCAGGTAGAGTGTAAAGATGAGAAACTTGATTTTGTCCACCAATATTATCTCATTCTTCTTCTTTCTTTTCTTTTTTTTTTCCTTTTGCTTGACTACAATCTTGGTTCCCCTTCACTATTAGCCTTTTAAGGGAGGAAAGGTAATAATTATATTATTGTCTTTACAGTTTATTCTCATTTTCAGGAAATGGTCATTGATGGTTAATTATATATTGGCGATTCTTTTTTAAACTTGCAAATATGTACTATTTAACAACTAAAAAGGAATTCCATGCTATATTCAAGTATATAAATATTTTGCTATTTTAACATGCTTCTCTTTTCATTTAACCTGGAAATCAGACTTATCATTGATTTCCAGTAAGTTATAGGACTAAATTCACCCTAGATCAATTAATATTTCAAGGAAAATATATTAAGTTCTATGTGCTGTATAATGCTGAGCTAGGTTCTGGAGACATGGGGTCAGTAAGATGGGCTTTCTACATTTGGGATAACATTTGAGTAAGAATATATAGATAAATAAACTAAACAAAGGCATGTGGTAAATTTTAAACTAAAATAAGGTATAATTAGGGTTGCCTGGGTGGATCAGTTGGTTGAGCATTCAACTTTGGCTCAGGTCATGATCTTGTGGTTCATAAGTTCGAGGCCTGAATTGGGCTCCGTGGTGGCAGCTCACAGCCTAGAGCCTGCTTCAGAATCTGAGTCTCCCTCTCTCTCTGCCCCTCCCTTATGCTCACGCTCTCTCTTTCTCTCTCTCAAAAATAAATATTTAAAAATATTTAAAACTTGTGTGTAATGAAAGCATCAAAGGGAAGACATCTTGAAAGTTCAGGTAACTCTTCTTACATACATGCACTTGGACCTGGGTGTTAGAGAACCAGAAGGTTTCAGACAGAAGGCATCATGCAGAATTATTGAACACTAATTCTAAGTCTTGATGTGCAGTTATCTTCTCCACATTCACCTACAGAAAAGCAAAGAAATACTCAATATCTTTTCTACATTTTTTATCATAAAAATGATCAACACATTTCACATCTTTGTTGTTTGCTTTGACGCCTACTCTTGAATTATATATTAGAAACTATTCAATATAGTCCAGTATACATTTATCTTCCAAATTCCATTGGAATTTAGGTCTTTTTGAAGCCTGAAATGATTTCAGAGGGACCAGGCAGAAGCAGCTGCTTCACATGTGATTCATTGTCCTCACAAGTTCATTATGCACTCCAGCACACTGCCCATGAGAGAAAGTAGGTCAGAGATTGCATTCTAAAAGGGGATGTGGAGATAAAACTACTAAACCTCTAAAAGGCAGTGGCAAGCTACTCATCTTTCCTTTAGTCAAGACTTTTATATGATAACAGAGTTTTGAAATTGCAAATAAGCCTCAAAGTTGTGTCATAAGTGACTCAAAAGGATTGAACTGGGCAAAGACATTGGGAAAAGTAGTGCTTTCCACTCATTATAATGTCCTTTTCTTTATCAATTCATTCATTCAGTAAATATTTATTGATGTGTTGATTACTATACACAGTCAGCAATTATTGAATACCTCCGTTGTATTGATAAACCTAGATGTGTGTGATGTAACTCCCATATATTTCTTGCCTACAATATGTTTGCATAGAAAAAAGACAAGCATAAAATAGAAGACATAGGCAATGAATACCCTTGAGGAATTTAAATGTTTTTCACTTATTTAAAAGCCACAACAGGTCATGTTTCATTAAAAAAAGAACATTTTGCATTTGAAAATATGAAATGTGTGTGCATATATATATGTTTACACATGTATATACACACAAATATAACTGCATACAATAATGTATATATATTCATATACACATTCATTGATTTTAAATAGTCTAATTAAAGAAATTATGTTGCTTTCTGGACCAGCAGTCTTTACATTAGAAAATATTTTCTGACCTTTTATAAAATAATTGCAATATCATGATACATATTTTAGTTTGAAATACTGCAAAGGTCATTTCCTTTTTGACATTTTCAAGAAAGGGATAGTTATAGAAAACAAAGGGATTTTATGAGATGAAGTAGAAAATCAATTAGAGAACTTGTTCTTTTAACTAGAATGCTTACCTTTTATTTCCTGACTCCTACTCAATTCCTTTGTACATAAAGGGGAAGAAAAATCACAAACTGAAGATGAATGGTTTGCTGAAATGTAATTTTTTATGATTGTTGATAAATAAGAATGGAAAATTATCTGAGGATCTCATCCACTATGTTGGAGCAATTATTATTGAAATTACAATGAAATGGAAGATTGTGAAATGGGATATGATTGATATACTCTGTTGGGTTTATTTTGATTGAAACCCAAAGTACTGAATAATTGTTGATCTTTGACTTGTTTGCGATTTAGAAATAATAATGACAAGTGAAGAATGCTTATGAGTAACTGATTAAATAGTGATGGCAGCTGCCAAGTCCAATGAATGTCAAATACAATTCAGCTCCGCTCTATCAATGGCCTACCATGGAAAAAACAGTGTTTATTCTGGGAATAGACCATTTGAATCACCAGTTGACTCAAATGTGAAATATCCCATTGACTTTGGCAAATAGGAAAGCTGAGTAGTAGAATTTTATTTTTGGTACAGGGGATTTAGGATACTCATTGTGTTCTACGTTACTCGGTTTGAGTCCAGCAGCTTGTGCTTGAAAGCATAGGGCTCTAAACAAATATTTGTTCAGGATGTTAATGAATGCATATTGAAATCAGTTCCTTTTTTCTGAGAATGTATCAAGCAGAGCTAGAAGTAAAAAGAAGAGGTGTTCCTGGAGTAGATGGAGACTCTGGGAAAGTTACCCTAGAAAAGTGAGATGATAAAAAATAGCATGCAACTTGATAAGTTAGTCTTGAATTCTTGAATAGGTTACCTGAGCAAAATATGGTTTTCACTTCCTATTGGATTCTGTCAGAAGGCAGACATAGGCTTTACATGTTTTAAAGAACTAAGGGTAAGAAGATCTGGATTTGCATTCTGGAGCTACTCTCATCTTTCCATGTGACGTTAGGCCTGACCTTATACTCTCTGATTCCCAGTAATATTCTAAGACTTGTTGGATGGAAGGAGACATTGAAAATGGTATTTATCAAAGTGGTCAGGACACAGAATAGTAAAGCCAGCCACAGCACTTATTGGAAACCTTTTAAAATGAAGTTCCTTCCGTGGGAGTGCCATGCGTATATTTGCCACATAATCTCAAAGTATCCTTTTAGCACCAGAATTATATAGCACAGGCCAGACATTGCCAGTAAGGGAAAACATCAGAGGGATGTACCTTCATGATTCTTTTCTCAAGAGTAAAGTCTATATAAAAGAGTCCTGTAACCAAGGAAATGTTCTAGTAATGTTTTTTTTTTTTATATAAAATAGTAACCAGTAGGCAATATCACCACATATATATTTCTCTGAAGGCAAAACCAAAGATATCTAAAGCTTTAAAATGGTGGTACCAAATACTGTATATAAGGTGATATTTGCATATATTTACATTTTAATACTTGTTTCCTTATTCATCCTTCCTCATTTTCAGTAGGCACGCATACCAATAGTGCTGTATTTGTTTATGTCTATCTGGTATCTGCTGACACTACTGGTACTATAACAATTGCCCAATATTTTGAGTATCATTTCTGCTTTCTTTTATCCATGCATTAATGCAATAGTCATTTCTTGATGGCTTATTTGGTGCAAGCAGTATAATTGGTGCTGGATTTACAGTCACTAAAAAAGTAGGTACCAGGGACGCCTGGGTGGCTTAGTCGGTTAAGCGTCCGACTTTCGCTTGGGTCATGATCTCGTGGTTCGTGGGTTCGAGCCCCGTGTCGGGCTCTGTGCTGACTGCCAGCTCAGAGCTTGGAGCCTGTTTCAGTCTGTGAATCCCTCTCTCTCTGACCCTCCGCTGCTCACGCTATCTCTCTCTCTCTCTCTCCTAGAAATAAATAAAAAAAAAAAACATTAAAAAAAAAAGTAGGTACCAGATAAAATCCTAACGTTTATGGAGATCACAATAATATGTGCCAAGAGCTATAGAAAAGACTTCACATTCATTAGCATTTTTAGCCTTCTCAATCTGTCTGTAATATCAGTGCAGTGACTTTCTTCACTTTACTACTAAGGATTCTGAGGCATTTACCCCAGGTCTCACTAGTTTGTGTTAAAGACTTGGCTTATTGCTGAAAATGCCTTAAATAGGATGTTAAAATTAGTTTCTATATTATAATAATTGGATAACCTAATATTGCATTTAGAAACCTTATGAATTCAAAATCCAGAAGTCTTACTCCAGCTGATTTATTTTAGGAAGTTCCAGTCACCCAGGGTTGACCTTTGGGTGTGGATGTAAAAGGGCCTGCATCCCTAAGTTATGCCCCTGAAATTTCTCTCATTTGAACTCATCTCTCTTTCATTGTGCTGTCTCATTCCCAGAGTGGGTCTCTTCCTCTTGATCACATGTCAGACAGGTACCAGGGCCAAAATCTTTCCAACTTTAGTTCTGGAGCGAAAACATGAGATCTTGTATTCTTAGTAAAGATCCTAAGATTTAACGTGCCTTGATTTAAACTGTCCTGACAGACTGGCATGTTATCATCCTGCTGCAGGTGAAATCAAAGTGTGTACATGGGGGAGGAGCATCCCCAAAGAAAAACTGAAGATGTTTATAGAAGCAGAATACCTTCTTCATAGGCAACCATAAATGAACACCACACCCATAGCATACCTGGCATTCATTTGCTTTCCAGCTGGCTTCATTCTTCTTCTAGACAGCCCAGTCTAGAAGTCTTTACCAGCTCCTGACACTCAGGATTGGCCAAGTTAGGACAGTAGAGCCAGAAGACCCACTGGTAACTTTGGACCACAGTCGTCATCAAATTCACCATCACTATAAGTATTGCCAAGGTGCTTAAGGCAGACCTGAGGCTTCCTGCCCATTCCCTCTTGGTATTACCATGGTGAAGTCCAACTGCCCTGACTTCTTGCTCCCTGAGGATTCTCTTTGGCTGTTAGAGTCTGTGCCCTCCCTAAGCCTCTGCAGGCTTGAAATTCCAGAGAATTAATGCTCAGCCAGCAATCCCTTGGTGGGATGACCCTGAGTCACCTGTGCCATCCTAATCCCCAGCTTCCTCCCAGTGAGGCTGAGCTGTCCAGTTATCTGACGTGAAAATGTATACTTTGTATATGGTCTTCCCTTTTCTGTCTCACTTCCCTGCTTTTTTAATGCCTAGCAGGCTCACCTCCTAATTAAACTGCTTGCCTTCATATTATCATCTTGGGATCTGAAAATGTTTACGTCATCAGTGGTCACATAGAATCTAGATTTTTAAGTATGTTTTGCAAATACTTATCTTCTATTGTCATAATCTTTTTTTAAGATATATAAAAACAAAGGGAAGAGAAAAGCATGATTCCCAGAAATCCACACAACATGTTCTTGTAACAAATACAAATGCTGTCCCTTTATTCTGTATTCTATAGATAGAAAATTTAAATAGTACAATCAGATAAAAATTCACAGATTGAGTTTCCAATCCTACCTTCTTCTCACAGGTAATTACTATGATTCCTCTTATGAAAAAGAGAATTTATAATGAGAGGAAAATTAAAGAGGGAGAATGAGAGAGAAATAACAAAGATTTTGATATACAACTAGATACTAAATAAGTCAAATTAAGTTTCTTTAAACTCTGCTAATAACAATCATCCCTTGAATATTTTTAATAAAATAACTGGTAATTTATATAGGTATGTTTAAATGATATTGTTTTGGCCACTGAATATGCCATGTTTTTGGCTACTTCACTATTAATGATCCACTAGAAGTCTTTGCTAATTGAGAAGAGCAACTGGTACTGAAATCATAATCGTTACTTTCAGGGGGATAATTTTATTTTCCAAGTAGCCAAAATATTTATAAAATAGCTATACCAAAAGATTAAAAAGTGGATAATTTTTGGATATTTCTAATTATTGGGTTAATTTGTGTTCAACACGTTTTTCTTAACTAATGGTATAAAATCTAGAATGTAACTATGCAACTAGTCATTTGCTCTTCAGATTTAAGCATTATTCAAAAATAAACAACTCTGATAAAAATTCAAACCTTTTACTAATTTTAATGAAAAACATTTTAATAAAACAACAGTAAAATATACTAAGAGCTAAATACAGTTTTTAGTTTGGTTATCCTTAAGCATTTTCTTTTGCAAACAACACTTTTGTTTCATTTGATGATATTTGATTTGACTACCTGAATTGTAACTTACTAAGAAAAATTAATACATAAGAAAACAGTACTTTAAAAAACTATTCTTTAAACAGAGACATAAATTTACACACAAACCTAATGAACACATTTTGAATCCAAAATACGTGTGTGTGTGTATAAATATATATAATATATAGATTATTTTAAGAGAGAGAGTGGGACAGGGACAGAGAGAGAGGGGTAGAGAGTATTCCAAGCAGGTTCCACATAGAGCAGAGCCCAACGTGGGTCTCAAACCCATGGACTGTGAGATTATGACTTGAGCTGAAACCAAGTATGAGACACTTAACTGACTGAGCTACCCAGGTGCTCCTTGACTTACATAGTTTTTAAATGGATGAAAACACCTCTTTTGATATTTGACATTTTCCTCTATGCTTAAATTATCATAGATTATCAGTGTATCACTCTATTGTTAATTATAGAGTTTTTGTGGAATTATTCATTCTTTGAAAAAGTGATGTTCATGATTTGTGATTTGAAACCATCATTCATTAAACATAAGTTCCACTCACATCCTGCTCCCTGTCCCCCCTAGTACCATTATCCATTGACCACCAACTTTCCCAGTTTTCTAGTCACTCCCAGAAGTTGTATGCATATATAAAAACATAGAGATAAGTTGCCTTTAACATGTAACACACCTGTTAACATATTGTACACATTTGTTTCACCCTGTTCCTCATGTATCTTGGAGTTGGTGACATTACACCATGGAAATTGCTCAGTTCTTTTTAAGCTACTTGATGGCTTGATATTATATGAATGTGCATGACTTATTTAATTAGCTCTTTGCTAATTTTCTTATCTTCAGTCCCATTCTGTCATTGAGATATTGTCATTGAATTTCTGTCATTGAAATTCTTCAAAATACATCCATTAGTAAATCTTTTGGATACATTTCCAGGAATGGAGTTGGTTGTGAAGGCATATGCATTTCAGTTTTGTAAAGATACCATGGGATTGTCTTCCATGGTAGTTGAAACCATTTATACTTCACAGTAATCAAAGGGGAGTGTGCCTTTTTCCCTTGTATCCTAACTGATGTGCTGATTTATTGAACTTTTCTATCTTTGCTAATCAAGCAGTTTAAAAACTGGCAACTTGTGGTTTTAATTTGCAGTTCTTATTTTAGGAGTAACAACTTTTTTTTTTCAAATGTAGCAAATTGTATTACTTTTCTTTCAGCTGTATTCCTCTCATTGACTCATGTTTTTCTACTGAAAGTTTTATACACATTTTTGTTTTATAAGAGTCATTTATAAAGAAAATAAGCTCTTTAGTAATTAGTAGAAAAAAATTATCCCAATTTGTCCAGAATTTTAGGCTTTTTAAGTATATGTATATGTACCTTTTTCCAAATACAGAAATGTTTTCCCCATATACTCGAGTTTATCCACCACTTTTGAAAATTGTTTTTGATCCATACTTGAAAAGCTTTCCCACTGTAAGATTATCATGAAAAAAAAATTCTCCACTGTTGTTGTGGTTTTTTTTTTTAACTTTAAATCTTTTATTTGGTTGGTATTAGTTTTCTTAGTAGGAATGAAGTAAAGAGTTAATTTAGTACTGTCGAGATGGGTTCTTCAGGTATTCAGTGGTTCATAGATTAATGAGAAGAAAAATCACATTATCAGAGAAACTCACCAAGTATTGAAAAAGTAGCTTCCCTCCCAGATTAAAAGCAGACACAATGCTTCTAAACAGGAGTCTCCAGTGTCCCTAAGAGTCTTGAATGATATAAAACAGCTAGGGGTGATTTACTGAGCACTTCATCGGGGCCTGCTGGGCCTACAAACTGAGTTATTGCTGTACCAAAGTCCTCTTTTATGAATGACTTTCATTATCAGTCGAAGAAAGTTTATAGAAACAATCAGCTTCCCTGTAAAAGCTCTTTGTCAGCAAGTGCCTGGTCTTCCCTGTGAGAGAAGAGGAAGGTCAGTACCCTGCCTTTCCTGAACAGCAACTCACCCTCCCCCTGAATCACCACTTCTCAGCTACCCATTTTCCTCAACAGAATATGTTGACTGCAACTTTTTCCCAATTGCTCAAAATGACTGGAATCAAATACAAAATTTCCATGGGTATCTAAACAGATTTTTTTAACTCCTTTCTGGTTCTTTCCTTGTTTCCTATCTAGCCCTCTTTTGGATCCAAGCTGCTTTAACTATGGTAGCTTTGTATTGTATTTTCTAAAAGATATGCTAGTTTTTCCTCTTCTTCTTCTTCAGGAGTCTTCATAGTGTGCCTGTATGAACCTGTGTGTAGATATTTTATACTAGATTTTTAAATGTAGCCTTTTTTTTACTAATTTCCATACTGTATATAACAAAATTGATTATGAAAAAATGAAATGTCTTACACCAACATACACAGCTTACAAGTGCCAGACAAGGGACTTGAACTCTCTCTCCTAACTCAAAATCTGTATGTTGAGATTTTACATAATTGATAATGCCAGAGATGCTAGAATATGTGGTGGGAATTTTCCAAACTGAAAGATCTCCAGCAATAGAGAGAGCTAAGGGGTCAGGAAGCAAGTTGAAGTGTAAAGTTTTTTTGAGGAAGTGGAGGAGTGAGAGATGGCTATGGACAAGAATTTGTTACAGAAAAGAATGAGAAAAAAAGGAACTATCACCTCTGCTGTAAAACTTGGTCAGATGAGTAGAAAAGTTTTGTGCCCCAAGCCAAAGCTCATTAAAATTAGAGGGAAATTGAAGATATCAAAGTAAATAAATGATACAGTGCTTGATTATAGCAGTTTGTAGTCTTAATAATGAAACTGTTGTTAATACCTCTGTGTTCTACGTATGAGTCGCATGAGGATATGTGTCTATGTATATATAGCTAACTAAAATAATTTTAGTCTACCTGTTGGGTAGATAGGGAGACTTGATAGTCTTTAGGCAGAGCAGGTCAATCGGACAAGAAAAATAAACAATCACAAAGAGAAATTATATTATTTACCATGGGGTGTGCTAGTACCTCTTTACTGTTTTGTCACTCTTATGATACATTTAATAGAGTTTATACTGCTCACTCATGCTTTTTTTGTGGAAGTGGATTGGTTGGGTTTTTTTTGTTTTTTTTTGTTTTTTTTTTTGTTTTTTTTTTTGTTTTTTTTTGTTTTTTGTAAACCTCAAGGCAGTACTCAGTTCTATGTCTGGACTGATTACAGGAAAGTACAGATTACTTTAAAAAGCTGGAGTTGAGAACAGAGAACATTCTGAATGTAAACTTGGAGAAGAACAAAAATTCCTGCAAAAACCCCAGTGTACAAAGATCTTGAAAATGGTGGCATCAAAGCCAAGAACTCAAAGGAGTGTGTGTGTGTAAGAAATAAAAGGACCTAACAAGATCCTGGATCTTTATGACTATATCAGATGAGAGATACCCAATGCTGGTCCCCTTATTAGATAACCATTCTTCTTTCAGACACCATTGGTTCAGGAGCAGACTCCACAGCCAAGGTTCCCTAGTTCCTTGGAACAAACCATTAACAAGATCATGAAGAAGTGATTAAGGAAAAGATGCTACCCAACCTGCCTGGCATTCTTGCTAACCCACACCTATGGATGGGAAAGAACAGATAGCTTTGAGATACAGTCATTTTGATACTGTCCATGGACTTGCATACTCACATCAGACTGGGGAACAGAATGAATATACTTTTCAGTTTTCACTCCCTGAATCAAAGAAAATCTGGCACAGTGCAACTGAACTGGAAGATTGGAGAAGAGAATGGCACGTTGAAGTGGCATGAGCATGAATCTCTAAGTTTCAGTTCCTGAGAAAGAACCATGATACTAATTTAGACACAAAATAAGAGAAGTTTTCAATCAGGAAAGAATTCAGAAAATGTAAGGTTGGGGGACCATGCTTGACAGAATTAAAGACTGATAGATTGAAAGAAAGTTGAGGAAGAAACACTTTAAATTCTGTCCCAGTATGTACAGGCTCTTCAAAAAAGTAAACCTAGGCAAAATTTCTTACATATTTTTCCCAGAAGAAAGGAAAATCAGCAGATTCCTCTGAAATAAACTAGGGTCAGCCTCTAAGCAGGGCACAGGCTGGGATCCAACTTGTCTGCTTTTGTGATAGAGATACTAAAGGTCAGGATCAATGTCAGTCATGAATCTGACTGTACAGAGTAAGCTGGATCTAAGGTGTGGACTTCATGCAAGGGAAGGCAGTCAACACAAAGAGGTTCTTGAGGTCTAGGCAGAAGCAATAGCTAAATATTGCTGTGATTGTAGATCTTTCTTTTTTCTGCAAAGCAGAGAAACAAAGGCCAGTCCTCAGGGTCTGAAATAACCTGAAGGAGTAAGCAGGTCAGATACAAGTCCAGACTTCCTGCAAACACTGAAGTAAAGAACAAACAACTGTGTTCAAGGTATTCTATTCCCATGCTCTTGGAGAGTTGGTTTCCCTGGCAGTCACATAAAGGAAACTCAGATGTCAGGTTCCTCAGGCTTCCCATGCTACTCCCCTGGGTAGAGTCTTTTGGGCTGTATTGTTTATAATCTTCATTTATAATCATGCTTCTGTCTTTCCAGAAGAAAAAAAAATTATTTCAAAGAAATATTTCAGGTCATGTAATCAAAACATGCTATACTGGCCAATTCTGTGAGAAGAGTTGTCCTTATTTTCACAAACCCCAAATATCTTCCCTTCCAATATATTTGATTCTTCTAATAGGGGAATGGTGTCTTCTCTTTCTGCCACACTTTGGGGTCAATATTTAAAGTATCGAAGTAGTTCAGTCATAAAGAAGAAAGGTGCTAGATTCAGCTCCTATTGAGATTCTTCTTTGCCTTCAAAAATTAGACCCTGGGGCATCTGGATGTCTCATTTTGTTCAATTTCTGACTCTTGATTTCAGCTCAGGTTCTGATCTCATGGTTTGTGGGATAGAGCCCCACATTGGGCTCTGTGCTGACAGCATGGAGCTTGCTTGGGATTCTCTCCTCCTCCTCCTTCTTCTTCTCTCCTCTCTCTCTCTCTCTCTTTTAATGTTTGTTTATTTTTGAGACAGAGAGAGACAGAGCATGAGAGGAGGAGGGACAGAGAGACAGAGGGATACAGAATCTGAAGCAGGCTCCAGGCTCTGAGCTGTCAGCTGTGATACCCTGGATCACAAATTCCTTCTCATTTTCTCCACATTCCTGAACTCTATATAGCTTCAGGTAGACAAGGTTAAACTGCCTTGAACAGGAAGTAACATTCCCCATCAGAGCTCTAGGAAAGCTAAGAACCTAGTCTCATATATCACAAAAAGGAATATTGGAAGTGTGGGGAGGCTAAGACTTGCATTCTGAAATCAGGGAAGAAGTCAATGTTCCTGATTCTCTTTGAGTACCTGGCATCTGCACCCAGGACCTCTTTTCCTTCCTGAAAAATTATTCTTACTTCCTATCAGTAATTTACAACTTACTGAACTTTACAGTAACTCTCCTAGAAACAGAATCAGATAACAGAGAAAGATTTGCTTCAAGCAGTGTATAATTTCCACTGAAGAATAGATTTTCCCCTATAGTTTCCTCCCTTATGTAAAAAAAATCTTATAAAAGTGATTTTATTTGATCACAAATTAAGGCTGCCAGTCTTACTAGGTTTGACCTGGTTATTTACTAAGAACAGATAGAGTGCTCACTTACCATACAGGCCTTCTTAAATTTTCTATGCTGAATGTTTTCATACCAAATCTCAGACTGGGGTTTTTTTAGTCCCTTGCTATTTGGAGCGAGGAAGGCAAACCCAAGAAAGTTTTTCTACCAGGTTTCACCAATCATTTATACATATTTGAGTAAGTTCCTTTCTTCTCAAGATCTCAAAATATCCCAGGTCCCTAGCCTGTCTGGAAGTGACCTTGCTTACCTCTTGTAGGACTGGATCCTGTTAACCAGAAACAACTTTCCCTGGAAAGGCTTTGTAAGAATTGGTTCCATAAGTGCCTTAAAAGTGGTTGGTCAACTCCAGTTATATGAGCATCATTCTCAAACATGATATTTTATGCAGGTCTTTGGTTACATAACCTACATTTCCAATATGTCTTGGAAAAAAGGCAAGATGTTTAAAGAACGTATGGAAATAACTATACTGTCATGAGAAGTAAAGAGATATAATTAAGGTTTCTGAATTTTTGGATGTCCATTAAAATGTATCATTTTTTGAAAGTTTCAAGTTCAGCCAACCAGTGCAGTATATTAAGTTGTTAGGATTTACAGATAGCTCAAAAACAAAGGCTTTCTGTTTTCGTGTATAATACGTATATGTGTATATATATAATATATATGTAAAGCATATGCAGTATAAATATTTACTATATGCATATATAATATATGCTACAAATATAACACATATATTTATTTTCATAAATATATTTATTTTCATAAATGTATTTATTTTCATAAATATATTAACATATATGTTTCTTTTTTTTTTAACCCATCATCTCTTATCATTTCACTCAGTCCTACTTATTCTTGTTTCACTGGGTCTTGGGTCAGCTATCTCATGAATGCCTCTGCTTTCCAATGACAGAATTTTGGAAATTCTTACTCAGTAGCCCAGTATGGTGTTAAAGTTTTCTAAAGGATGCCATTAGAAGTCTGTAGTCCAGAGTCTATTCTTTGAAGTATCAATTGTTTGAAATACATGGCCCAGTCCTTTTTCACAGAGCTCTGAAACAATCCTTCTTTGAGTAAGATAACTCAGGTATAGGTGTAAAACATTTAGGGAAGGATCAAAGTAAAATAGAAACTGTAGATACAGAAGTTCAAAATGGTTGTAGCTAACTTATTACTGTTACTTTTCAAAAACTGAAAATCTGTTAAGAATTCATAACAAGAATAATAAAAATGACAAGAAAATTAGGTTGATGTTATGGCCTGTGGGGAAAAAAGATGATAATGTCAATCTCCAAAAAAAAAAAAAAGATAAAATGTCTGTACACATAATTATTAAGGATTTTTGCAAAGAATATAATGAATATTACATCTATGCTATAAATGAAATATTTTTAAAAAGGAAAATATCTTGAGATAACATTACATGTGTATGTGTACACACACACACACACTATACCAAGTCCTCAGTAAGAATATACCAAGAACATATAGCATATAGAAACTGTAAAGTGGATCAGTATGTCTGAAGTGAGTCTTAAATACTGTATTAAAGAATCAACAACAAACACTATACAAATTTTTAGTTTTGATTTAATTTGTCATTTTGGAAATTAATGGTCTAGAAGATGTTGCTAGATCCAAATTTAAAAATGGGCAACTACAGCTATAGAAGTATTTAAATTTTTATTTCAATTCCAGTTAACACAAAGTGTAATATTAGTTTCAGGTATAGAACTTAGTGATTCAACACTTACATACAACACCTGGTGCTCATCACAACAAATGCACTCCTTCATGCCCATCATCTATTTCACCCATTCCACCACCCACCTCTGGTCTAGTAACCATCAGTTTGTTCTGTATACTTCTTTGTTTCTTGGTTTTCCTGTTGCTTTTTCCCCTCTGTATTCATGTGTTTTGTTTCTTAAATTCCACATGAGTGAAATCATATGGTATTTGTCTTTTTCTATTTTGCTTAGCATAATACTCTCTAGCTCCATCAATGTCAGTGCTAATGGCAAGACTTCATTCTTTTTTATGGCTGAGTAATATTCCATTGTATACATATATACCACATCTTCTTTATCCATTTCTCTGTCAAGGGGCACTTGGTCTGCTTCCATAATTTGGCTATTATAAATAATGCTGCCATAAACATCAGGGTGCATATATCCCTTTGAATTAGTACTTTTACATTCTTTGGGAAAATATCTAGAAGTGTGATTGCAGAATTATAGGGTAATTCTATTTTAAATAATAATTTATGGCTGCTAACAGTAATTGCTTTTGTCTAATATCATTAGGCAAATCACAAAGATTCTTATGAATATAGAAAGTCTTTACAGAACTATTTCTAACTATATATTTCAGTGTTTCTGAAGTTAAAACATATTGTAGAAAGCAAGGGCATTGACTAATATATGGAGAATTCCCATGAAACATGCCATCTCTAAAATAATCATATTAATAGCATTTTAATTATATAAATTTAACCTATGGCAGACTGAGAAGCTTTTCTATTTGACAATTCTTCCAGTGAAACTCATAAATAGTAATATATCAAATATGCTAATTGTTTCTAAAGCCTTTTTATAAGGTGAAATATATATAAATCTTTATGATTTTCCAGGGTACTGCTGAGATAGCTTAAGCATAAAAGATAGGCTAAATTTTTTATTTTACTTTACATTTAAGATTTGTATTCAGGAACCCCAAAACAATTTTGAGAATTTAAAAATTTTTAATTTACAACCATAAGTGCCTGAGAAATTATAATTAGCTACACATTTGAAAGTGACAGTAAAACACAAATAAACATAGGAGGGAATGTGATGGTAAAAATCTTAGCTACTTCATAATTGAGGAAGTTTTATTAGCTTAAATAATCAAGGACTTAAAATTAATCTGAAGAAAATTATTTCGGTAAGATACAAAATCTGTGCTATCTTAGCAGACTTTCCAGAAAAGAATGACCCCTCATATTGCAGGATAAGGCAGTAAACAATAAACCAAGGAAACAACTGAACAGCCTGAATACATTTGTTAAGATTTGAATGCATTTCATAGCTTTCCAGACTCTTATAGTAAATTAAGGCAAATAGAACTAATTTTCCAGTTTTGTCTGACATGCTCTCCCATAGTGTGGAACAAACTGATACTTAGGACAGATATCCAGGAGTCTATGAGCTCAATACCAACTTTGTAAAATTACTGATACATCATAAACATAGCTCATTTATCATTTTTATCTTCAAATGAATCAGCAAGTAACTAATACTTTTTTTTTTTAGTTTCAATTTCCACTACAGTAAATACTACTCGTTATAACCCACCTGCTCATATAAAGAAAGGTTCTTTGGGATCCTCAGTAAGTTTGAAGACTGTTAAGAGATTTAGAAAACACACAAAGGAAAAACCAGAAAATACCAAATCCTGATTGCGATTGTTTTCTTTAGGGGAAGAGATGATGTGAATAATTAAAGATTGTCTTGTCATACTTTATTCTAGCAGATTTGCAGAGCTCATAAATGCATATGACACAACTTTCTATAGCTATTAACAGCTGTTCTATAACTTCTTAAAATGACAGAATGGTAAAATGGTGGTGGTAGGGAGAACACAATATATTCACTAACACACTCAATGATGCCTCTAGGATGTGGCATATATAAATAAGAAACAAAAGCACCTAAACTTAAAATGATAGTGATCGAAGTTTTTGTATCTTATTCTTACTTAGAAATGATCTAGGGGTCTAATGAATATCCATTAACTTAATATCAATTAAAACTTGTAAATTACTTTAAGGTCTTGGAAATTATGTTCAAGTGGACGTATTATAAAACATAATTATTATTGAAATAAAGCTTGTCATAATGATTCAATTTAGTTAAAGATTTGTACCTTCCATTATCTTGAATATTAATTATGAATTATTTTAGCTTTATCCCAATTTTTAAGCTTATATTATGGTTAACACTGGTAAATCAGTGAAGACCTATATGTTTTATTAAAACAAAGTTATTAATTAATCTCTTTTGCCAAAGATTTACCTAAACTATATGAACTTGGGTTCTTTAAATTTTTCTGAGTTGGTATTTTTAAAAATAATTTCTGGGGCGCCTGAGTGGCTCAGTCGGTTGAGCATCCGACTTCGGCTCAGGTCATGATTTCACAGCTCATGGTTTCGAGCCCTGCATCAGGCTCTGTGCTGAATGCTTGCTCAGAGCCTGGAGCCTGTTTCAGATTCTGTGTCTCCCTCTCTCTGGACCCTCCCCTGCTCATGCTCTGTCTTACTCTATCTCTCAAAAATAAATAAATGTAAAAATTTTTTAAAAAAATAATTTCTTACCCTAGTATATCTAAAGTTTTAGAAATCAAACTTCCTTATTTTATTAGGAATTTGGAATATTTTATTTATGTATGTTTTTATTAACCTCTATAAGCCAGTTATAAAAGTGCCTCTTTATTTTAATAGACCTTATAATCTATCATTACTAGCTAGCAGTAAATAGATGGTATTCTGTATTTTTATGTACAGTATAAAATTGAAAATATTTAATACAGAATGAGAGATAATTTTTTCCTGAATCATTGAAATATAAAGACATGGAACTTGTATTTTTATTTCTAAAATTTCAGACATAGATTAACAGTAAATACACACAAAAACTAACTGGTTCAGATATCAAAGACCTATACTCATCTAATGGGCATGAAATTCTTAATTGATTTGAGCTCAAAAATGACAGATAAACATAAAAAGAATAACCAAATGGATATTCTGTTGTTACTCACCCAATAGCGAATAGACTTCTTATAAATAACTTATTTACAGAGAACATCAAATAACCCATTAACCAAAAACAAACCTAAAATAAAAGCAAAATCAAAACACAAAAATAGTTGAGAGGAAAATTAAAATTAGAATAACAGAATCAGCAGAGTTCTGCTTTAGATTTACTTCTGGAATGTGTCTGGGTACTTTTCAGGTGAATGAGTTTAAATGGCTTTGCCAGGTATGCATTAGATATCTAAGTGGAAGACCTTCAAAGCTGTTAAAAAGAATTTTCAAAAAAAGAATAAAATCATGATTTTCATACAATTGTAAAATGAACACTTTTTAAATATTTTACTCACAATAAAGGAATCAAATAGAGTGCATTTAAAGGTGAATTCAAATGAACAGAAACATTTATAGAAGTGAATGAGTGAGTAAATGCAATACTATTTTTTCACAAGGATTGGGAGGTGAGGAGAGAATGAGGGGGGTGGTCCCTCCACTCTACATAACTTATTTGCATGTCTACAGGTAAGATTTATTTTGTATTTGTAGTTATATACAATTTTCAGAGTTGTAAAATTGTTCCTATGAAATTAGAATCAGGAAGTTTTGAAAAGCATGCTACAACAAATGTATAGTTTTCCATGGGAACACAATTTTTTTTCCTACAACATATTCAGGTGCACTCAGGTTACTTGCCAGGCATGGAATAAACTAGTTTAAAGCTAAGGTGAATAAAACTGAACTCTGGCATGAGCTAGATCCCTGAATCTCACCCATCAGAAGACAGTCCAGATGTTAAGGGATTCAGAAAAAGGGATATATACACTTTATTTCCTGAAAATGGTTGCTTTTTTTCTTTTTTTCATTTTAGAACAAGTTGCCAGAATCCAGAGACACAGAGCTAGATGATACTGGATGAAGTTATGTTTTTGAAGATGCTGATATCTAAACACAGGGATGCCTGGAGGAAAGCATTAAAGAGGAAGGTACAGTTTAAAGATATTTAATAACTGTGATGTTAATCTGACTGGAAAGAAACTTTGCACTAACCTTGACTCTCTTCCCCATAGAGTCTCTTCCCAGTTCCTGATTTTATGACTTTATTGTGAGGGAAAAGGAACACCCAGACATCAGTGTTGAAAATATTTAGCTTGCTGAAATTACTGCTCTATGGTACGAAAGGAAATGTGAGACAGAATGAGGAAAGGTGTGGAGACAGTGAGTGGGAAATTATGAGAAAGAATTGGGAGAGAAATGATTAACTAGCTGGTTGGAAGGAATGGGAATGTCCCCATCTCCCCTAATTAATACTCTCCACTGTGATCTTCATGAGCTTGATGTAGAAATGGTGGATTTCTTCCAGAGATACCCTAAGTTCATGCACCATAAATGAGTTTTGTACCTTATACTCAAGGTCCTGTGGCTATGAGTCTTGCCTTGGACTCCTGCTCAAAACTTTGAAGCCAGAACTGTCAAAGGCACCAAATGTTTTCTCATTTTCGTACACATGACCTGGCACAAAACTATCAAAGAAACTATCATAGAGGTTATTGACAAAGAAGTGTTTAAAAGGGTGGGGAGTTACCAAAGAAAGAGATAAAATTGGTGTGAGGTGCCCATAATCAGTCTCTGGAGCTCCCTGATATATTGTCTGCATGCCATGGGAGTAAACAAGTTAGGGACAGTGTGGCACATCCTGGCTTCATTCCAATATCTTTACCCTAGCTCCTGAATGATGGACCTAGAAAAGTAACAGTGGTTCTAATTAACTTTTTTTCTAAGGTTGTATTTCTAAAATCTTAATTGTAGTTTAGCTTAAGGATCTGTTCTATTTGCGTTTCAAGTGTGGGGCCCTACTCTGGTTCCTTGTCTTCTACTCCAGATCTTCTTGAACTGGGAGTCTATTTTGTCATGTATATAATTCTTTTACAACTTCTGGAGTTCTGTTTCTAAATAATAACCATAATGATTGTCTCACAACTATCTGTTTTCAGTTTTCTCTAAAGTGTTGAGCTAGCAAGTGGTGGTGCTAAGATTCCAGAGTCTAGATTCTTAAATACAGCATTCAGACAATGGTATTTCCATCTTTATGTTGCCTACTCTGTGGATAAAAGAGGAAAGAACATTAGCACTTAATGAGCTCTGTAGTTACTATGCAAAGTTTGATAAAACTATCTCTACCTAATGGTATACCTTATGATAGTTGATATGTTCACTTTAAAATCCAGATGGTCATTAATTAACTTAGGTGAGAAGCTCTGTACCATTCAATAATTAAGGTCTATTAAATTTGCCTCCAGACAGTAGTGATGTATGCTTTTGTCTAAACCAGTGAGATACGGTATTTTAGTCACTATGTCAGATTATTATTAATAAGAAAAATCCAATAAAAAAAAGATTGGTTATAAATATGTGGCGTCAAATAATTCTGAGCAAACTCCTTTCTGGAACTCTCCCTAAGTTATCACAGTGCTGTCTTCCTTCCATATTATCATCAACAAATTATATTTACTTAATATATGAACTCAAGTTATTAGTGACCAGTTAACTTGTCACCAACTCTTGATGCAAATAAAAGTTGACCTTTCATTCTGTGGGAAAACTAAGAGACTAGCCAGTAATTATACTGAGGAGTTAGCATCTTAAGTGCTAGATAATGACCCACAAGATATTCCAACAGTTAGAATAAAAGTAGAGCATTGCAAATGAAGCATTGGATTTTTTTTTCCATTGGAAATAAACACTGAAGTTTGATATAACTCAAATAATATGTGCACATTTCTACACCTGTTTCTGCTGAAATTAACCACACGGAATATTGTTGGTATACGTGTAAAAAAATGAGTTGGAAATAGTCATTATGGCTTAGAGTGACCTTTGTTGGGTTACAACTCAGAATAATTAAGTGCTATTCAGAGTTCCAGGATCCCGAGGTAAGGCCAAAACCATAAAAAATGAGGAAAAATCAAGAATTCTGATATTGACTATTTAGCTCTATTAGACCTGCACATGAAGTGTGAGATGATAAACAAAGCAAGAGTAGAAGAGTATTCAAACACAAAATTACAGGGATAATTTCCTACAGCAAGAGACCCATGAACGCAGATTGGGCAGGAATGGTTATGGGTTGGGATCATGGATAAGTTTACTAACAGTGAAGAGGCAATCCAGGCAAGCAAGGAGCATCTCAGAGGGAAAATCACTGAGGCAGGAATTAAGGCAGGACGTTCTGGAACAATCAGGAAGTCATATCAAACTGAGGTAGAATTTGCTTCATGAAGTGAGAAGATTCTGGGGCACCTGGGTGACTCGGTCGGTTAGGCATCCGACTTCGGCTCAGGTCATGATCTCACGGTCCGTGGATTCAAGCCCCACACCGGGCTCTGTGGTGACAGCTAGCTCAGAGCCTGGAGCCTGTTTCAGATTCTGTATCTCTCTCTCTCTGAGCCTCCCCTGCTCATGCTGTCTCTATCTCTCTCTCAAAAATAAATAAAACATTAAAAAAAAAAGTGAGAAGATTCTCTTAAAGAGGCCGCAAACATTGGTTTGGGTTCCAGCTTTGTCTCTAGGTAGTTCTAGAACTTGGGGCTAACGTAACTGAACCTCCATTTCATTTGTATAATGAATAATTCAAACATAACGTCCAATTTGTTTTCATAAGGTAACTTATAATAAGAAAAACAAAGCCAGTAGTATTAAGAATAAATTGGAAAATGTAAACTATCAGTTCTTGCTAGGAATTAGAACATAAAGAGTTTATCTTAGTCTACTAGTTTTTCTTGTTTCAAGATTCCTATATTCCAATGTTACCAATTGTTTTGTTTTTTCATTTATACTTCTATATGCATTTATATACATAGAGTAATCCTTCCTCAAAATGCCTTAAAGTCTTGTTTCAAAAGTCTTCTTGTCTGAATGACCTTCCTTGGTTGACCATCCCCACCTTAAACAGGCAGTCCACTCTCTAGACTACTCATTCAGATTTATTTTATAATTTAGATACATGACATCAACTGAGAAATTATGTGTTTGTTTATTTATCATTGTTCTTACTCTGCTAAACTTTCAAGGGACAGACTTACCCATTTTTGTTCACTGTTAAATCCTGTTTCTTAGTTACTGGCAAATAATAGATACACAAGAAATATTCATTAGTCTCCCTAATTTTGAGAGACCAAATATTATCATATGGTCTGCTTTAGAATAAATTAAATGAACATTCAAAACATGTTTTAATTAATTGGAGTATAATATAAGCTATTTAACCAATATTAATGAAGAAAGTTTCTTCCAACAAATACCCTAAAAATATTAATAAAAAACATGTCTTGAAGGTTAAAAGATTATGCTTTCTTTTTTAAAAATTTTTTATGTTTTACTTATTTCTGAGAGCAAGAAAGATCAGGAACAAGGGAGGGGCAGAGAGAGGGAGAAACAGAATCCAAAATAGCCTCCAGCTTCTGAGCTGCCAGCGCAGAGCCTGATGGCAGAGCTGGAACTCATGAACCCATGAGATCATGACCTGAGCCGAAGTTGGACGCTTAACTGAATGAGCCACCCAGGCGCCCCAAGATGATTATGCTTTCTGATGTTCTTCCGGTTTTTGTGTCATACTAACAAACTAACTTCTTTTATAATGTGGAATATTGCTGCTTGGAGTCAGATAGTTTCTTTCCTTTTCTGAGATGGAAAATACAAATGATGTGCTTTGTTTGTTCATTTCTTCACTCCCTGATTTTTGTTTGGCTTGTACAGCCCTAAAGTGCTTCTCTGAAGTGCTACTAAGTGTAATTTGAAATCAGATTCTTCAGTTCTTTCACTTTTCACACAGAATAAAAAATTTTATATTCATAGTATGTGTGTGTATATATATGTATATACATCTTCTTCTTATTTGTCATACTGAGTTGAAGACAGATGAAAAGCAAATTATAGAAAGATACATTTACCATTTGGTAAATTATAAAACAAGAAATAATACTATATATTGTTCCCAGATACAGAAATGTGGTAAAGTATGCAAACATTGATAAGTGCTAAATTCATGGAAATGGCTGTCCCTGGGAAGAAGGGAAGGGTAGTATGGTGACCAGGAGTGTGAAGAGACAATGATTGCCTATCTCATCCTTAATAATTTCTTTCAGATGTATAGGTAGGTAGGTAGGTAGAGATGTATGTGAAGCAAATGTGAGAAAATGTGTACATTTGATGGTGTTTTATGTAATGTTTGTCATTTTATCCTTTGCACTTCTCTGCAATTTAATGGCTCTTGTAAGTTAAAAATGATAATCATGTTAGATTTACTGAGACAGAAAGACAAAACCTACAGAAAAATTACAGTACTAAAAATGACTTCTGTCCTTCTCAACCACCTTCTTCTCTCACTTCCTGTATCCATTTAAAAGAAAAAGTTCAGAAAGATTTACTGAAGTATTAATAACATTATTGAAACTGTGAAATAATTTCCTCCTCCTGTTATAATTGTCCTCGGTAAAATGTTTTGGCCCGAAAAATGTGGAAAATTATTGTAACATTGCCAGATAATATAAATGCCTGATAAATGTTTGAATACTACACAGTTATATGTTGTTAGTAGGCTGTTATGTAAGTATACCCTCTGATATCCACATATTATATATAGAATCCAAACCTGAGTCTAGAATATGTTTGATCTTTTTCATGTCCACTGGTATCTATTACAATAAAGTTCCACTTTATTTATTTTCATCACAAGCACTGAGAGGAGGTACAGCCTGTAACCAGAACTTTCTGAAGGAAGAAAGATCACATTTTTCTCCTTTCTTCATTAAAGGAGTAGCCAATCCTTTGAAATATGAAAATTCAAGTGAGATTAGTCTAACTTTAGGTCAGATAAAATTTTTGGATGTACATAGATTTCATAGTTGAATTTACTTCCTATTTTTCTACAGTTGAAGAAAAGTAAAGGGAAGAAATACTCTTTTCCTGAGAAATGGAAAATAAAACTATCCAGTGCTATCTTAAACAAGAAGAAAGAGCAGTACCTGGGTGCCTCAGTTGGTTAGGCATCTGACTTCAGCTCAGGTTGTGATCTCAGGGCTCATGGGTTTAAGCCCTGTGTAGGGTTCTGTGCTTACAGCTCAGAGCCTGGAGCCTGCTTCTGTTTCTGTGTTTCCCTTTCACTCTGCCCCTCTCCTGCACGCTTGCTCTCGCTCTCGCTCTCGCTCTCTCTCACTCTCTCTCTCTCTCAAAGATAAATAAGCATTAAAAATTTCAGAAAGAAAAGAAGTTAAATTATACCTTGCATACATCACTCGGTGACAGTTACTTGGAATTTGTCACCCCCCACCCCTCCCCAAAACTTGTATAGTTAGCTTATGTCTGACAATGCTCACCAAGACTCAAGCAGGAAATAAACTTGCATATGTAGAATTCTGATGAAATATTAGCTTACCATTCAAAAAGCTGCTCTCAGTAGCTTAAAACCTGTTTCTCTTCAAAGATAAGTGGCCACACAATATTTAAATTTACAGAGAGAGATTATGGCAAAATTGAGTAGCTCTTCATACATTCTATGTTCACTCTACTGCCGATGTATATGGTAGAATAGGAAACAATGGTGTTCATGTGCCTTTTAAAAATAGCTCTCATGGCCTGTATGAATTGAGTAGCAAAACGACACACTTAGGACTTAAGAGACTGCTTTCACACAATAAAATCAATTGGTTAGGAAGCAATTTAAAAATAGCAAAGTAAGAAAATCCAAAAACTTGCTACTCCAAAAAACAATGAGAACACTGGCAAAATTATCAAAATCAACTTTCAGAATTTAACCAAATACTTGGAGCAATCTGAGGAGCCCTCAAGCAATTGATTCTTGGCAAAACAATGAACTTTATAGTTTTTTAACTTGTCTTATTCTCACTCCCTTCTCTCCAGCTCAGTAGCAGCTTTGTAAACCAACAACAGGAAAACTGGCAGCCCAGCATTCACTGGAAAAGTCAGGCCAGGTTTAGAGTTTTCCAAGAAATTCCACCCACTGAAAGTTTTCACTGTTTCACTTTTCTAGAAGCTCCTTGAAACAGGTACATTCACAGATCTTGTATGTATATATGTATGTATGATGTTTGTTTATTTTTGAGGGAGAGAAAGTATGTGCGCACAAACAGAGGAGGGGCAGAGAGAGAGGGAGACACAGAATCGGAAGCAGGCTCCAAGCTCTGAGCTGTCAGCACAGAGCCTAGAACTGAGCCTGAAGCAGGGCTCTAACCCACAAACCATGAGATCATGACCTGAGCCAAAGTTGGATGCTCAACCCACTGAGCCACACAGGAACCCAAGCTTGTCTTTATTTGACCTGATTTCGAGTTTGCTCTGGCATGGATGAAACTTCAAAACATTATGCTAAGTGAAAGAAGCTAGTCACAAAAAATCTACATATTTCATTTCTTAGGAAAATCTCACAAGAGACCAATCCATAGAGATAGAAAGTAGATTAAGTCCATAGAGATGGAAAGTAGTGCCTGGAAAGGGGGAAACTGTCCATGACTACTAATGGTTAGATTGTTTATTTGGGGATGATAACATTATGTAATTAGTGGTGATGGTTGTACATTTCTATTAATATACTATTTTATTTATTTTAAAGGGTGATTTTACAGTGTATTAATTATGTAACAGAAATAATAACAATAATACAACATTACCACAATTACCATACCAATTAGAATGGCTACAATTTTTAAAGTGTCCATACCAAATATTGGCCAGGATGTAGAGTCACTTAGAGATACTCTTATGTATTGTTAATAGGGGTATAATATGGTAAACAACTTTGGAAAATAGTTTGACATATTTTATTTTATTTTTTTTATGTCTTTATTTTAAGAGAGAGACAGAGATTGAGCGGGGGAGGGTCAGAGAGAGAGGGAGACACAGAATCCGAAGCAGGCTCCAGGCTCCGAGCTGTCAGCACAGAGCCCGATGCCGGGCTCGAACGCACAGACTGCGAGATCATGACCTGAGCCGAAGTCGGACGCTCAGCCGACTGAGCCACCCAGGCGCCCCTAGTTTGACATACTTTAAAAAAATAAATTCCTATCCATTCCTTGCCATTACCCTAGCAGAATGAAAGCATATGCTCACACAATAACTTGTATATAAATAATCATGGCAGCTATTGTTAAATAATAAACAAGCCCTATATCCTTCAGTAGATAAATGGGTAAAGAAAAAAGTGTAGCATATTCTAGTCAGGATTAACAGGGAATAAGTTATTGATACCTATGATAATGTGAATAAAATTCAAAATAATTATGCTGAATGAAAGAAGCCACACAGAATAGCATTCATATTGTATGATTAGATTTGTGTAATATTTTTGAATGCCAACTAACCTTAGGGACAGAACGCACATAAATATTTGCTGTGGTGTTGGTGGTAGGAGAAAGTAGAGAGGCAGGTATGGATTACCAAGGGGCACAAGGAAATATAGGGTTGATGGTGATGTTTATTGTCTCAATTGTGATAGTTGCATATTTATACATATATATGAATGTTTGTGAAATATTCCTATATATATGTCAAAATATATCATAGTGCACTTTTAATATATGAAGTTATTGTACATTAGTTATACCTCAGAGAATTTCTAAAATGAAAAGGATTGCTGATAGTGTCTATTGGTAAGTATGTGGAGCAACTAGAACTTTCATACTCTGTTGGTGGAAGGATAAATAAATACAAGCAATTGGTATAATCACTTGGGAAAACTTTTCTCAAGAATCTATTTATGCTTAATATAGACATACCCTATGATACAGAAATTCCATTTTTAATTGTATATCTGACAGAAATGCATACATAGGTTCACCAAGAGACATACAAGTTTGTTAATAGAAGTGTCTTTTTAAATAATTTAAAATTGAAAATCATTTGAATGTCCACCAATAATGGAATTGATAATAAAATTGTGAATATGCAAGGAAATACTATAAGCCAGTGAGAATTAACAAATTATTGCTGCCTAGAACAATGTTAATATAAAAGCATAGTGCTTGATGAAAGAAATAAGCACAGAGAGTACACGATCCATACTCCATTACTGTAAATTTTTAAGAAAACAACAGATATGGTGATGCCAACTAGAATAAAGTTATTTGCATTTTCTTTGTCAAAATTTATCAAACTATATGTGTACAATTTTTGCATCTTTCTGCATATATGCTATTACCGCAGTGATTTTTTTTTTCCTTAAAAGTGCCACATAAAAGGAATCCTCTCCATAGGCCTAATAGTTCTCAATACCTCGAGTATGTATCTCCTAAAATTGTTACAGCCACTTCAAATTAGTTTTCATTAGTATCCATACTTTTTGTTTAAGTGACTGATAACTTATTTTAACTAGCCTGAGCAAGACTACACAGCTGTTTGCAGCAGAGCTGTGATTATCCAGATCTAATTTGTGTGACTCTAAATCCCGTGTACTCCACTACTGTACTGTATTGCTACAGCTCAAAATGCCTCTGCAGTGTATTATAAAATTAGAGATTAATCATTAACACCTTCTAATGTTGTTTTGTGTTATAAATAATGGAAGGGTCTGAACTGATATTAATCCAATAGTAAGGACCTTAAGAAATTCAATAGAATACAGATGGAATGCTTTGTCCTTGACTTCATCATTGAAGAGTCTATAGTCAAGTCTGTAAAATGCCAGCACCCTGGCTTGGAAGGTTAAAGGATAATCACATCAATCGTTTTTAATAATATAAACAGAAGTAATTTTTAAAGTGTTATTTTCCTGAAATCTGATTTTAGTAAATATTCTATGAACTATTATCTGTGTCCAATACGCATAATTACGGAGAAATATATTTTGGGGCCCACTTCTAAGAAGTCATAACAACCTCCTATACCCTGACAAATGTCTTTTTTAAATAGGTATACTTTTATTTTGTAAGTTTCCAGCACTTTCATATTAAAATGGAATCTTTACCTTTTTGGCAGATAGAGTTCTCATTAATCATTGTTTATCCTTCCAACCTATCTTTTTTCTTATGATTGAAATGACTGCTTAAATGATTAGTTCTCTCCCTCAATTTACATACACAAAGAGAGAAAGAGTTTTGTATATAAACCTTCAGCTAATCTGTATCTTGGCTCTGTGGCTAACACCCTGTAAATATCTTTGGAGAATGAACTTAGGAAAAAGAGAAAGTACGAGTAGAGACTGCAGCCCCAGAGAGATTTTTACCATATTGCCTGTTAAAAACTGATAAATTAATAGAGCATCTTACTTCCCAAGCCACATCTGAAGAGCTGTCAATAATTAAAAATGTTTTTGTTTTGGGGGAGAAGTATTCTAAAGACTGAATGATTGGTTTCTATACTTGGGAAACATTTTGAATCATGTAATTCTCCTGCAGTAGCATCTAAATTTATAATTCTCTACATTTTTTAAGGAAGGTATTTTTTTTTTTACTTCACTCTTCACTAGAGTTATGCTCTCTCTACCTTTGCTTTTGTATACCAAAAAACATATTTATATGTATTTATATGTGTGCATTTGATAGTATGCATTTATTACTGGTTTTCCTTAAAGAGTAGCGATTAGAAACTATCATAATAATGCAGTGTTAATGGATTAGAATTTAATTTTGGAAGGAAACTGTGGAATATCTAAATTCTACTTTGGCCTAAGTTACTGTTTCTCTATATGAAGACCCAAAAGAGAATTACACCAAAAAAAAAAAAAAAAGGCAAAGAAAATTAAAGATGTTTTACACTTTCAACTGGAGATTTGTTAGATTTAAGGCAACCTAGATAGTATAGATGATTCTACTACCTGCAGTTCTCTTCCTCTGTTATCCAAATCCATTGAGATAAAATTTTCAGGTTATACCTATAGAGTCTGAGTAAAAGGAGTCAGATATAAAGCACAGTAAAATATTTGTCTCTAACAGACTGTTAATGAGCGATGATAACTTCACATGGACTATGTTATTTAATTGCTTCAGTGACACTTGGAGGCAAAGATGACCATTTATGTTATAGGTGAGGAAAAAAAATTCTGAGGATTCGTTTGGTTAGGTTCCCTTGTCTAAAGCCTACACCTACATCTGGTCCATCTTCCTCCCACTATGTTTTACTGTCTACTCTTTCCCTTTACAACACAGTTTTCATTTAGGGGCAAATAGCCCCAGACAAGTAGATGGCCCTGAAAGAGGAAGAAGATAGAGCATTTCAACAGGTCAAGTGGTGTCCCAGACCGCTAGAGCCCTAGCAATCTTATTCCTCAGTCCATATGGAAGTAAGGGCAGGATGTGGCTACTACTACTTCCGTGTTTGCTGGTTCTTCCTTTGCCTTGAAAATCTTAATCCCCTGGAGTGTGATCCTTCACAGTGTCTGATAATGAGACCAACCAGGTGAGTACATTTCCTCTCTAGGGGTTTCAGTAATTACTCACCATAATCTCCTAGGTGTGGCCCATCAGTCATGAACAGGATACATGTAGTCCTTCCCCTCAAGGATTTATATTTAGCTGGACAGGGAGAGAGATGAACCCCTTAAATAGGTCAAAAAATACATCAGAATTTCAGATTCTGAAAGTAGCAATACAGAAAACAGTAATAGCATAGAGAATGGTAGGATGTGGGGAGAGGATAATTCAGATTTTAATTAGGTTTTTTTTTTTTTAGGTAGTTTGGTCAGAGAAAATTCTCTGAGGAGATGACATTTGAAATAAGAGCAGCATGCTAATTTAAGAGAAAGTAGAATATTCCAGGCCAAAAAAAAAAAAAAAGAAAAAAAAGCCAAATGCAAATACCTTAACTGTGTATCAAGCCTGGGATTTTGGAAGAAAGAAAGAAGGCCAGCACGGATGGGTGTAGCAGTGGCTGATGAGAGATAAGTGCAGTAGGACAGAATCTGGTCAGTGGGAATTTGGGGGAGTTTGGGGTTCATTCTAAAAGTCATGTGAGGTCTCTGATATATAAATGATATAATCTGATTTGTGTTTTTGAAAAAATGACTCTGGGTGCCACTGTGGAGCCCTCCACTCTCTGGAGAATGGATTAGATGAGTGGGTAGAAGAGCAATAAAAGTGAAATTAGAGAAAAATAGCAGAAACTATCTTTATGAGATATAATGAGATAGAATGCTTTGTACATTCTCATTTCTGAAGCATAATCAGGAAAACATTTCAAAATAGTTGAAATTGACTCCTTTGAAAACTTACAAACATTTTTGAGTAACTTCTCTTTTACTAAAATTAAAAGAGTAAAATTTTACTTAGCATTAGAATTAGCAGTTATTGGTCAGAAGTTAGCATAAAATCTTGCCATGTAGCTGAATTTTTTGTACAAAGCAGTGAAAAAATTCAGAGCAAGTTGGAAAAAATTTGAGTTTTCTGAATGTGAATTGAATTACTATGTTAAAAAGATCACTGAAGCCTTGCTGTTGTTTGAAGCAAAAGAATACTTTGAATAAATGTGATTTGTTTGGCAGATCTGAGAATTGGAGAAGCTTATTATAATTTTCTGCTTCTCACTGCAAATGAAAAGACAAAGAAAGCATCTGTGCTATCCAATTAATGAAATATACCTAGAAGACATGAAGCATTTCTATTTATGTCCAGTAGTGCTTATAATGTATCAAGCCCTGTGTTGGGTGTATAAGCATGACTTCTTAGAACAGTCAGATGAGAAAATATTGTTTCTTCATATTAGTAGTAGAAACCTGAAACTTAGTGAGTCATATTGATTTGTCAAAGCTCACATACTTTGTGAGTGATGGCCAGAAATTCATCCCGGGGAGAATAATTAAAAATAAAAATTACTATTAAAATAAACTTTAAAATAATATTCAATAATTATAAGCAATTCAATATCTGTTTTGGAATTTATGTCTACCAAAACTTTATAACTCCAGTAGTGTGTTTTACTAGTTAGAGAGAAAATAAAGGTCAGTTTGGTGTATGATCTGATGAGTAAAAAAGCAAAGCAAAGCAAAAGAATAATTAGAAGAAACAAAGAGAGAAATGAAAGAGTAGGGCTTATTTCAAGTATTTCTGCAAATATGCTGCATTTGCACCTTCCGATGTGATAGCCACCAGCCACACGTGGCTACTGGATGCTTAATATGTGGCTAGTCCAGACTGACACCTACCAGAAGTTTAAAATTCTGAATTTCAAGTATTTAGTATCAAAAATGTAAATATCTTATTAATATTTCATGCTGATTACATATTGAAATAATATTTTTATATATTAGGATAGATAAAAATATATTAAATTAATTTTACCTGTTGGGGTGCCTGGGTGGCTCAGCTCCTTAAGCATCTGACTTTGGCTCAGGTAGGTCTTGAACTGCGGTTCATGAGTTCAAGCCCCACATCAGGCTGTGTGTGCTAACACTTCCGAGCCTAGAGCCTGCTTCAGATTCTGTGTATACCTCTCTCTTTCTGCCCCTCCCCTGCTTGTGTTCTGTCTCTCTCTCAAAAGTAAATAAACAGTAAAATAAATTTTTAGTTAATTTTACCTTTTTACTTTACTTAATGAGGTTACTTAAAAATACGAAATGACATTTGTTGCTCACATTTGTGGCTGGCACTAGATTTCTATAGCATGGCACTGGTGTAGAGAATTTCTTTGTTCCATCCAGAGCCTGAGAATCTGGTAATATCAAAGAAAAAAATGTTTTTCTGTTATCTTTTCAAAGAGGAGATATTTAATAGGTGAGCTTAAGAAGGAAAAGTGCTTAAAGCATTCCAGGGGATTGATTTTTATTTCCTTCATTTCCCATGACATTTAATAAGTTGTATTTTAGTAATATCATGAGACAAAAATGAGTTTTATAAAAATGAATCTTTATGGTTTTTAAAGGTGAATGAATAGCTTCCATTTTCACTTCAAGGTCAAAGATCACTCATGAAAGAGAAAACATAATTTCAAAGGCCGGAAGAGTTCTTGAGCTTAATATCTTATAAAACACTTTTTGCTGAGAAGGATATAATTGAGAACTTTAAATACTAAGGAAAAAACAAGGGGTTGCCCATCTCAGAACATTTCCAAATTAGAAACCTGATCTTGCTTGTGTTAGGAATTGCATGGAAACTTGGGTCAAAAAAGGGCTTGTTCTATGTGCTGTCTACATGACCTAACATATTATTTACTATTCATTGGTCAAAGCTATACATTGGTGTTACCACCTTACTTAGTGAACCAGGGCTTAAAGTACAATTTTACCTCTTTTTCTCTTTTTTTAATGTCTCTGCTTTGGGAACTTAATGTTTAATTTCCAGGAGTGAGGATTACTGAGTTTCAGTCACATTAGAATCTAATAGTACTTACTTAACACGCCTCATTTCTTCTTCAGATCAGTTCAGAGTAGGTTTGCTTTGGAGAACAACATGTGGAGTCTTTGGAAGTGACAAATATGCTGTTGAGAGATATTAATCAGATGAAATTTAAAAGACATTTGCGTCTGGTCTTAAAGTCTTTGGTCTGGAACAAATGGCAGCCAGAATCACTCAGTTGAAGTGTTGGAAAATGATCAGGAGTTTGTGTGAGTGATCAGGCATCTGCGGTATGTGAATCTCTTGTGCATCTGTCATTTAGAAGAGGAGCATACTTTTAATTTCTGTCAAACTCACACTTGGATACAGTTTACATTTCAGAGTGGATTTTTAATCAGTGAGAATGAAACACCTTGGCAGCATTTAGACAGTTTTGAAACCTTTAGGAATCATAGTTAATTTTCATTTCTCAATTTTCTTTACTACCCAGACAACAGTTTTGGATCTTTACCCTATCCTAGGCATAATAAAACTCAGAAATAAAAAGCCAAATATAGAACTAGCCAGTCTAACTTGTTCAAATTTTTAGATCACCAGAAACTTTGATTAAATACTAAACACCAATTGGGGCGCCTGGATAGCTCAGTCGGTTAAGTGTCTGACTCCAGCTCCTGTCATGATCTCGCAGTTTGTGGGTTTGAGCCCCACATCGGGCTCTGTGCTGACAGCTCAGAGCCTAGAGCCTGCTAGCGATTCTCTGTCTACCCTTCTCTCTGTCCCTCCCCTGCTCATGCACTCTGTCTCTCTGTTTCTCAATAATAAATGTTAAAAAAAATTTTATATGCTGAACATCAATTAAGTGATAGCTTTTTCTAAAAACTTTGAAGAAATGGGTAGTTGTATGATACTTTACTGGTCAAAAGATAGTTGGGGAGTTGAGTACAGATTCACACACACATTTGATACATCTTCAAAATTATTCAGGCCAAAACTTTGTTATTATATTCTGTTATCAAGTATAACTTTGGATATTTTATTCATTATAAATATATGAAATATTTAGAAGAAAATATAAGGAGAATATCTGCATAATTTAAGAGTTAGCAAAAGTATATTTTCATTAGACAAAAATGCTAAAAACAGATTATATTAATTAAATTGAGAAATTGTGTTAATAGGGGCGCCTGGGTGGCTTAGTCGGTTAAGCGTCCGACTTTTGCTTAGGTCATGATCTAGCGGTTCGTGGGTTCGAGCCCCGCGTCAGGCTCTGTGCTGACTGCCAGCTCAGAGCCTGGAGCCTGTTTCAGAGTCTGTGACTCCCTCTCTCTCTGACCCTCCCCTGCTCACGCTCTCTCTCTCTCTCTCCTAGAAATAGAAAAGAAAAAAGAAAAAAAAAGAAAGAAAGAAATTGTGTTAATAAACAGAACTAAGAAAGGAAAAATGGTAAACTATTCAGTGAGAGAATCTACCAAACAGTGCATCTAGAATACATTGAAAAATCTAAAAAGTCAGTAAGAAAAAGAAGATAACTTAATAGAAAAATTGGGCAAGTATCTTGAATAGACAAATCTCGAAAGAAGGTATCCAAATGACCAGTAAATATCTAAAAAGTCCTAAAACTCCACTTGTTATTAGGGGAATGCCAATTAAAATACCAAGAAATACCACAGTACATTACTAGAAGAGCAAAAATTTAGACGCAGGACAAATACCAAGTGATGTGATGAATTAGAGAATCTCAAATGCTTATACACTTTTCTTTGGACTGTAAAATTATTCAACCATTTTAGAAACTCTTCTGGAGTAATACTAAATCTGAATATGTGCTTTAACAACTAACCCATTACTTTGATGCCAAGGTATGTACCCAGTAAAATGTATATATATATTCACCAAAGAAAAAATGTGATCATAGAAAAATATTTGTAATAAGCAAGTAACTGGAAATGACCCAAATGTGTTTCTAAGTAGAATGAATAAATTATAGTATGTACACACATTGGAACATTATGCAACTAAGAGAATGAATTATAATTACATAAATATCATGAACAAATCTCATAAGCATTAGATGGAGCACAAAATGTCAGTCACCAAAAGAAACAAAATACCATTTTAGTTGTATACATTTCATGGGATAAATTTTACACATATGGGAAAAATAGATATTGATACATAAAAATCAATTCTAGATGGAATGTTAATTGAATTATAAAATATTTCTAGAAGGAAGCATAGCAGATTATTCCTATTACCTGGATATAGACAAATATTTCTTAAAGAGAACTCCAAAAATCACTAACCACAAAAAAGTTGTAGTTGGGCTGTCTTAAAGAACTTAATTAAGTGACATTAAGAAAGTGAAAAATCATGACACATAGTGAGGGGAGTATTTGCAATATTTACTTTTATGCAAGGAAAGATACATATTTGGAATATGTCTATAGATTTGTGTGTGTATGTATATACACATATATACATATATTTATTTACGTACACATAAAAATTTATAACCAGTAAAAAGAGGGGAAATAATGTAATAGAATATCTGGACAGACTTGACAAATATTTCACACACAAAAATATCTAAATTGTCAATATACATATGAAGTTATCCTCAACAGCATTAGTCATCAGGAAATTCACATAAAACCATAGACCACTACATATTCCCCAGAAATTCTAAATTGAAGATGGTCAACTGCATGCCTTGGTGAGAATGTCAAGCCACAGGAACTCTCAGACAATGATGGTGGGAGTATAATCTGGTAATTTTAGTACAAGTGCTTTAACAGTATCTTCTGAAATACAGTGTATATAGCATACAGGCATATGAAACCTCTGACCCTGCAGCTCTACTCCTAGGTATGTTCCCAGTAGGAATAATTTTTAATAATGATGTAAACAGCCCTACTGTCCATCAAAAGTAGAATGCATCAGTTCTGATAAATACATACAGTGAAATACTGTACAGTAGTGAGAATGAAATTTTATCTATACATTACAGCATGATGAAAATCATAAGATTTTCTGTATGACCATTTAAATCAGACAAAAATTATGTGTTAAAAGTCAGGTGGGTGATTATTTTAAGTGTAGGAGTTAAAATCAGGAGTGATATAAAAAGGAGTCTGGACTGCTGGTAAGGGCTTGCATTCTCATCTAGATACCGATTTCATGGGTATGTTCTCTTTGTGAAATTCCATTATGTTGCATTGCTATTATCTGTACATGCTTTATTATGTATGTCATGCTTCAATAAAAATGTACCTAAAATATTTGAAATATTCAGTAATTTAAGACAACTTGCTTCTATAGCAACTGGTTTATAAAATATGAATTGCTGTTTCCAAATGCACAGTAAGGAAATGATATTGATAATGGATAGAAAGACTACACACTTGTGATGGCAGGAGATATATGGGAGATATCTGTATCTTCTGCTCAATATGGCTGTGCACCCAAAACCTAAGAAACAGTCTATTACAAAATAAAAAGATAAATGTTTGATTTTAAGTAAATATGGAAATCATGAATAAGATTGGTGTCCTTGGAATCATCTGAGCTCATTTACCCAGAGGAAAAAATTTCTACAACTATCGTTTATTCAGTAGAGTAACTTATGTCACTCTATCAAGACCCACATTGATTTAATAAGGGCTTTATCTGTCCCAGGCAGAGATTATGAAGTAAGGTCAACTCTTAACTACATGCTCTAGTTATCTGTTGCTGCAAACATACTTCTTCAAAATAACAGTTTGGTGCTAATTGTTGAGTAGGAACTCAAGTCCTGTCTGAGAGCCAGGAGCCCCATTCCTCTCCACATGGGGTTCTTCATGTGGCCTGAGTTTCCTTTAATGGCTGAGTTCCAAGAGTGAGTATTCTGAGAAAGAAAAAGACAGAAATTATATCAGCCTACATTATTCAAATGCCATAGAGTGTCACTTCTGCTTTTCTCTATTCCTCAAGGGAGTTATAAAGACCAATGTAGATTCACATGGAGGGGACATAGATGCCATCTCTTGATGGGGAGAACTGCAAGGGTTAGTGAGACACAGTATTTTTTGTAGTTCGTTTTGGAAACTACAGTTTACCACAAGGTGGTTTGTAAGCCTCTCTACAATCTGGCTCCATTCTCTTTCAACTCCTCACCTACATCATAGACATATTTCCTTATTTGTTTCTGTAACTTGTCAAAATCAGTTAAATCCCAAGGACATTATACTTGTTATTCTAATACTTCCCTCTCTCTCTCTCTCTGTCTCTCTCTCTCTCCGTGTGTGTGTGTGTGTGTGTGTGTGTGTGTGTGTGTGTGTGTGTGTAGGCCCCCTGGGAATTGGAATGCTTTATCCTAGATCTTTGGCTACCTGTTCTTATCATTCAAATCCTAAAATATCCTCAGTTGTTGCCAACATGAAATGGTCTATTGTGGTAGCTCTAACTAAAAGAGAACCCCAAGCACTCTTTATCATATTATTTTATTTTTTTCATGGCTCTTTTAAATAGTAATGAAAAATACTTGTTCCCTTTTGTGTATCAATTTCCTTGTAATAATAACTATAGACCTAAATTATTTATTATTATATCCTCAGCACTCAAAAGAGTGTCTACACATGGTTGATATCTAATGAGCATTGTTTAATAAAAGATAACTAAGTTACTGATGAGTAAGAAACAGTGCTCACTGGAAGATTGAAGCATGATAAAAAAAAAGGCAGTCCCATAAATAATCTTAATACAGTATGATGAGTGCTATAATGAACTTAAGAACCAAAATCTATGAGATTATAAAGTAAAGGCAAAATAACTTTGTTAGAGAAAATGCATGAAGAACTAGAGAATTCACATAAAAATAAGCTTTTGAATGGGGTCTTTAAAGGAGTATAGTATTTGAATAGGCTGAGATAGGGAAACAGTTTTATTTGAAAACTGTTTTCAGACTGATAAATTAATAGGGTCATTATAAATTTAACCATCTCCACTCTTCTGGTTCACAAAATTTTCCTACATTTATTTTAGGTTCAGCATTTAGCAAGATATTTAAGTATTAATTTGGACCCAGATATATGAGAGCACAAGATGAGATTTAAGGCAATCATGTGCTCAACTAAAACAAGGGTGGTACCTTATCTATATGCTCAGTCAGAGACCTGCAATCTGCAGACTTCCAGCCTGTTTTATAAATAAAGTTTTGTTAGAATACAACATTTATTTACATATTGCCTCTGACTACATTGGCACTACAACTGCAAAGCAAAGTAGTTGTGACAGAAATTGCATGACCCACCAAATCTAAAATATTTACTCTCTGCTCCTTAATAAAACATTGTCAGTCTTTGTGGTAAATGAATGAGCACATGGATTTATAATAATCCTGAGGAACTGTCTCCTTAATAGAGAAAAATTTCATTTACTCAACCATGTTGTTACACCCAGTATCTGCTGAATATGAATCTATATGAAGCTTATTCTGGAGACTTGATAATCATGGAATAAAAAAGCTCATAACAGGGCACCTGGGTGGCTCAGTCTGTTAAGTGTCCAACTCTTGATTTTGGCTCAGGCCGTGATCTCATGTTTCCTAGCATCAAACCACACATTGGGCTCTGTGCTTTCAGCACTTCTTTGGATTTTCTCTCTCCCACTCCATCACTCATGCTCACATGCTTACTTTCTCTCTCTCTCTCAAAAATAAATAAGTACATTAAAAGAAAGCTTGTAGAACTGAGATCAGAGTTATGATCTTGGCATCATATGTGATGAACTAAGCCACTGAGTTAATAGTGGATATCATACATGGAAATCATGAATTAGAATTTTCAATTATGGTAACTCTATGTAGTCATTTTTTCCATCTTACTGTTACTACTCTAGAACCTAGACCAGAGCAGTATCAATTCTTGCCCTTGTTAGGATGAAGCACAATTTATTGATCTCCCACCTTCTACTCTTTTAACTGAACCTTCACATGACAACCAGAAAATTTTTTTAGTACACAAATTATATCACATGAAGGCTTTTCCTAAAGCTTGCCAAAAGCTTTCTAAAAATTGTTGTATAAACTTCATTGCCAAGGCTATGAATGATCTGGCTGAAATTTAACTCTTAGCATCATATGATTCTACCTCTCTATTATACTGTGTTGTAACCACACAGCTCTATCTTCATTCATGAAATGTTAAACTTTTTCATGCTTCAGGGTCTAGATTCAATCTATTCCCTCTGCCTAGAATAGTCTTACTAAACACAATGACCACAACTACTGGCTCTATCTCCTTGTTTCAGGTTAATTGTTACTTCCTCTCAGAAACTTTCTGCTGTCCTTAAGTAGCCCAAACTCCTCCCTTATGGTGTTCATTTCTGACATTACTAATTCAATGATACATATATTTATTTAATTTTATTTGTCTACCCCCACTAGATGATGATTAGCTTACCATTATATCTCTAAAATTTAGAACAGATTCTGGAATACAATAAGTACCTGATAGATAAATAGTTGAATAAAAACTGAACATATATACATGTGGCCATTGTGTGATGACTAGTATAATTATTTTATAGATATGAATATATTTACATAATACTTGCCACCTATTCATAATGTTAAAATAATATACCAACTTTTTAATTTGGATGATGTTTTTAAATAAATGGGAGTCAAACTAAAGTGAAACAGCAATTTAATGGCAGCAATCACTTTTAGAAAAGACTTATGATTTTAGGATGTTCTGACTGCTACTTCTTTATCATTTATCCATTAAGCAAATGCTAATTTAGCCTGCCAAGTATTGTTCAAGACTTGAAGACTCAGTATTCAGGGATACAAAGATGATTAAATCATGGTCCTAGTCCTGGAAAAGCTGGTAGTAATGTCACAGAAAATAATACATATAAAGATCAGATCAAATGAGAATAATGCAATGTGATAAGAGGTATGTTCAAAGTGCTATTGGAGTTCATTGGCAAACACTGCCAGTTATGTCAAAGTATTCAGAAAAGACTTGAATATGCATATGATGTTTAAGAAAGGACTTAAAATACGAGTAAGAGTTTGTTTGGTGAGTTAGAGAGGAGATAGACATTCTGGATAGAGGAAACAATACATGCAAAACCAAGATGCAGGTAAGGAAAATAATACAGGCTAGCTGGATAGTGGAGAAACTTGTGTTCATCCAAGATACTGTGTAAGGATAATATAAAGGAGTTTGAGGCTGGAATATGAAGAGCTTATATAGGATATTATATAGGAACAATTTTCTTAAGCAGAAGTTTAGTAGATAGATCTATTTCTCTATGCTTCATGAGTATTAAAGGTGAATTGATTATGCTGGGACTACAGGAGACTAGTTAAGATGTTGGAATTGTTTGAGTAGATATAGTAACAACCTGAATAAGGTTTGTAGCAGGGATAATGAGGAGGGAAGGAAATAAAGACTGATTTATTTAGGAGGTAGGATTGACAAGATTTGCAACCTAGACCAAAGATCAGCACATTTTTCTATATGGGGTGGATGGTAGCTATTTTAGGCTGTATGGCTTTTACCTTCTCTGTTGTAACTATTCAACTCTGCCATTGTACATTAAAGAAGTAGCAGACAGTAAGTACAGGAATGAGTGTAACTGTGTTCCAACAAAGCTTTATTTAACAAATAAAGGCAGCAAGTTGGATTTAACTTGCTGGAGTGGTTTGTTGACTTCTGGTCTGAACAAAGTTTTAGGTTTTGATCTCTGCCAAATTAGTAGACAGTAAGGATTGGTTTATAGCTATCAGTGGTTTGCTAGTTTTGTGGATATTTGGATAGAAACATTGCAGTTTAAAATTTGAACTTTCAGAGTATGGAATTTTGTATATCCTCTTATTCTGGATTTCTGATATGAAGAAAAATATATAGGGTAGGTAGTTAATGTAGTACTTTGAATTCATGTAAGTATTGGAAAATTAATTGTTGAACAATTACTGTTATGTAAGTAAACCTATTTTTATCTTATCTGCAAATAGTTAATACTTTAAAAGAAGTAGAAGACTAATATTAATGTATTCTAGGATATATGCAAAGAGACACACCATGAGACACAACAGTTACAAAATTATTTGTATCTTCCTGGTAGTAGACTCAAAGGATATTGTCTTAACACAGATCATGTACCAATGTATTGAGAACAATTTACACAACTCTCAATGTCAGTTAGTTCCAAGGACTCCAAACACATGGTTTCTACATAGTCAACTAATCCTCAAATAGATATAACATGGCACACATTATTAACAGAAAAAGCTCATGTAGGAAAAATATTTTGCAAGATCACCATTTCAAATAAATTTTGAATCCTTTTCCCTTTCAAAGTAATAAAGAACAATTGTTCAAGGGAGAGATTTCCTTCTGGTTCTTCTGGAGTTGGAATTTCTGTTAGGTCCTCAGACAAACTGTTTTTTGTTTTCAGCAAGTCTAAGAGAAAAAGATGGCTGTTACAAGTATTGGCCTCCTAAACTTGTGTCTTCCACTAAAATAACAGATAATATCTTAAGCAAATTAAATTCATGCCAAAGGCAAAAACAATGAGCTATCCATCTTATTTTGTACCTAAAAAATTAAGAGATTAGTACCTGCAGATTACATTTCAGATCTTATTTATCTGGTTTACATTTAAATAGATGAAAATGACAGGCTTTTAGTGAAAGTGCCAGATTCTGAGCTCATTAGCTCAGTTGAGTAGATCCTAGTGCTATGGTTCAGTCCTCAGGGCTTTATGTGGCCATGCATTCATTTTCAATACCACTGTCTCCAGCAACTTACTGCACAAACAAGTGAACCTCATTCTCAGTCTAAGATGCCAAAACAAGCATCAGCATTACCTATTAGTAAACATCAACTAAGTACCTATGTTTCTTTGACTGCGTGGGTAACAAGATCTTTGTCTACAGATCTCAGTTGCTGTATTTCCACAATTATTTTGTAAAAACCTCTGTGACCATGAGCAAAAACACAAGATTTGGCACCTAATAAATGTTTAATAAAGAGTTATGCATTAAATGAATAAAATGATTATCTTTAATTTATCTACTTTATGAATAATCAATATATACTTCAGTTTATAGATGTAGCCACTCAAACAATGATTCTTCTTTAAAATGGGAGCTGGCTTCAGATTTTGTTTCTCTCTCTTGCTCTCTGCCCCTCCCCAACTCATTCTCTCTCTCTTTCTATCAAGAATAAACACTTAAAAATTTTTTTAAATGGGAACTGAATTAGAGTCCTAAACTGTGATTTAAAATCCTAGATTCTAGTCTAAGCTCTTTTTATTGATCATATTTTTTTTTCTGGACATGTTTCTCCACTTTTTTTTTTTTTTAAGGGCTAAATCTATTGTTAAAAAGTTCTTGAGTAAAATTTTCCAAATTTTGCAATCAAATGCTCAGAGGGGACTTCTGAAGGTCCAACTTTTGGAAACTTAGTCTTACTTTTGACAATATACTTTTCAGTAGGAGAGAACTTCTTGAAGCCTCTATATTTTCACCTCTCAGGAGCTTAGCATAGGAAAATTTTTTCTATATATGAGATTATCAATACTAGCATACAGTGTCTTGGGTAATAATGAATTTACCATCCTTGGAGTACTCAAGTAGAAGATGGATAAACATCTGAGAGGGATTTTGTAATGGAGTTTTTGACATTGTTTAATGAATTGACTTTTAAAACCCTTCCAGTACTGATCCTGAATTTCAATAACTTCTGAAGAATCCAAAATCAATTTTAGAACTTTCTTGGTGCAAAGAAATTTGGACTTAAAATGTAAATAATAAAAATATCTCTATTATTTATGTACATTCCTTGAATATATTTTCAAGTATGTGGATGTTTAGCAGACACAGTTAAAAAGAGCCATCTATGATCATTCAAGTGTTTTTAAAATGCATCAGTTTTTTCTCTTAAATGTCAGCAAAATGTCAATCCCGTGATTGTTTTAATATATTGACTTCACATTTGATACTGATTGGATTTTTAAAAATTGAAATACTTACCTTTAATTCTCTTTAATATAATTAAAGATTTAATAATAAATTTATAAGTTTTTAGGTTGACCACTAAGTACTACTGCAACTTCTTCAGGGTAGTTAGATCTGTACCTTTCTTGTGTTTACAAAAGTATTTTAAAGAATTAAAGGAAAAAAATGAATCATCCAGTTCATCATGCCTTTCACATATCAAGATGTATAAGCATGTGAGTCAATTATTTTTGATGAAATTCCCTTGAAACAAACAGCCCTTCCAGATATTAAGAGAGAAAATCTGTTGGACAGTGTGAAGAAAAACAGTAAATAGCACTATCTACAGTAAAGTTCTTAGGTGGTTATTTTGAAAATTTGTGTTTACTTTTTCAGTCTAGTCCTCTGTTGGATTTAAGTCAATCCTCTGTTGCTTCTGTATGTAATTTCTAAATAGGAAATATACTGTTTACATAAAATAAAAACAATTTTTGAATTAATAAATGCCACTAAACATTTCTTTCCCTGCCTTCTGAAAATACAGATTTAAACTGAGTGTTAATACATCGGGATATAATCTTACAACAGTATTATCATTTCATGTACAGCTTGGTAAATATTGTTTCTATAGAATGCCAATGCCAATGCCAAATCTCTACCTTTGACTAGAAAAGGAATAAGATTATCTACCTACTGAAAACTTACAGTCAAGTCCATAGATGTTGCCATCTTCATAGAAGCTACTCTTGGCAATAGGATAATAAATACCAGGGGTATTCTCAGTATTGAGGATATAGAATTAAACAAACTGGGGTAAATTCTCTACTCCTTGAAGTTTACATTTGTATGTATATAGAGGCGAAGTGCAAATCCTATAATAAAGACACCCAGTCACACATACTCTTTTGCACACATAGAACGGATTGTGTTAAGTACTTCTAATAAAAATAAAGCTTGATGGAAGCACTGGGGGGAGGATTTCAGATAGAATAATTAAGGAGTCTCTCTAAAACATAACATTTATGGAGAGATTTTAAGGTAGACTGAATTATTAGTCCCAATTCTTACCAACCATGTGTCTATATCTTTTGTCATCTAATTTTGAAGTTCCTACCTGTAATGAAGGAACTCACTATCATGTTTCCTGACTTGAGACTCAGTGATGTGGCTTGCTGTGGTCAGTAGAATGTTAGCACATATGGAAAAAGTAAAGGCATGAAGTGTGCTTGTGTGGTAAGGTATACTGTTTTGTGGCTCTACCATTTGCCTGACAGAGTTTCTTACACATAGCTGTTGTTCCTTCACCTCATACCACAGAATGACTATAGATGGAATATACATAAGTTGAACCCACAGTGAGAAGCCCAGTCCTGCTGGGCCTACAGCTTGGAGGAGAGATCACCAGACAAGTACAGTCTATTTTATTTGACCGCCACAAAATCCACACACTCGTGAGTGAGAGAAAAATAAATCTGTTTAAGCTCTTGAATTTTTGGAATAGCCTGTTAATTAGTAATCATTTTTATCAGATATGGAAGAAATTGAAGAGAAGTGATGCAGACGTCTAGTTAAAAAGTTGCAAAAGATGGGGCGCCTGGGTGGCTTAGTCGGTTGGGTGTCCGACTTTCGCTTAGGTCATGATCTCGCGGTTTGTGGGTTCGAGCCCCGCGTAGGGCTCTGTGCTGACTGCTGGCTCAGAGCCTGGAGCCTGTTTCAATCTGTGACTCCCTCTCTCTCTGACCCTACCCTGCTCATGCTGTCTCTCTCTCTCTCTCTCCTAGAAATAAATAAAACATTAAAAAAAAAAGTTGCAGAAGAAGCCACAAGAGCAAATGTTCTGAGGAAAGGGTATATATATTACATTTGAACTAGTCAGCAGGATTGTGGCTAAAGTAAAGTGAACAACGGATTACTAGTGTTGCTGCTGCCATTACTATCATTGTTAATAGCTTTTAGCCAAAGAACTCCAAGACCATAGTTGAACCTGTAGTTGAACACATTGAGTTTATTAGTCATGGCAGCAAGGGAGACCACACATCATGGAAAACCGTGGAGTATCATAGTAAGAAGGTGTTAAAAAGAGCCTAAATAGGATTTGGACTTTGATTAGGTTATCAGAGGGAGGTCTAAAGAAGTAGGGGTTCTCTCTAGATTGGATACTGCCAGAAAGGGAGAGAAATTCTATGGTTACATATCTCAGTAAATATTATCTACAGAAATGACAGTGAAAACAAAATCGTGATTAGTAAAGAGGTAGCATTCACTCATTTATTCATAGGTAGCGTATTGACATTGTTTTTGTTTGTGCTTAGACAAAATTATTAAGTAGTCTTATTTAATCTTATATTACTATAGTCTCAGAGTAACCTTGTCTGACGCTGATATTTTGTGAGATGGGTTGTGTTTATTAGGTGAATAACATGGCCTAGCTGTGAGTGTCAGGCCAATTTCTGAATGTCAGGAGTTACTTTTTATTTTTTCTTTTTTACCATTATCATTTTTAAGGATAGCCCCAGGATTCTGACACCAGTCACATAGGCAAGTCTTTCATAAAAATGCTCAAAACCGTATCCATTGCCTATTAGCACTATGATTAAAGGGATCTAGTGGCTATACATGCACATGCACATACTCATAACGTATAAGTTGGCCTTATCAGGTTTATAGCTTCTTAAAATATCCATCTATGTATTAAAGAAAGTGACTAGATGACCACAAAAGAAATCATACTTCCTTGTGTTCTTAAATTCTCATTAAATCAAGGTGTATGTGGCCTACTGTGTTCTAAGCGCTAAGTATTCAGTGAGTAAAGTAAAGCCCCTCTCTTCATGAAGTTTAGAGTCTATGTCTCCATTAAAGTAAATGATTTACTGTCCTGTGACGATGAAGCAGATATAAGTATTGTTTTTATAGTCAATCTATTTACAAAGAGCATACTAAAGAAAATTGTTTATCATTAGCATTTTAAAATGTATATTATTATTATTAATATTATTAATAGTATACCAAATATGGATTGCATTCCTCTGCATTGTAAAAATATAATTTTTAAATTAAGCTCAATGATTATAATCAAGCCTGTAGGTAACAATACATGGACTCTTTTTTTTTTTTTAATATTTTTATTTATTTCTAGGAGAGAGACCGTGAGCAGGGGAGAGTCAGAGAGGGAGGGAGACACAGACTCTGAAATAGGCTCCAGGCTCCAAGCTGGCAGTCAGCACAGAGCCCGACGCGGGGCTCAAACCCACGAACCGCGAGATCATGACCTAAGCGAAAGTCGGACGCTTAACCGACTAAGCCACCCAGGTGTCCCACATGGACTCTTATGTTAATGTGCTAGTTAAAATATGGCTGCCTCATTTTGAGGCAGCCATCCCGTAAGACTTTCTTTGTTCTATAATTCTTATAAATATTCTATCAATCATTTTAAAGTATTGTTAAGCAAAATTCACATTTTGTTTTGTCCCCATTTTAATTAGACACTCACAGCTAGGCCATGTTATTCACCTAGATAAGACCCAGGACTTAAGCAATGGCTTACAATAACAATAAGTGGGCTGGGTAAAGCGGTCTTGAGTAGCTAATGTGCTGGATGTGACTTCAGATACTAACCACAATAATCTGTATTGAACCCATCAGCTTTAGACTTCAGTCTGATTCAGGAAAGAATAAATAAAATTCCATCCACTCTACAGAAAGTCAATATACATTTTACTCCAAATCACGTTTATTTCTAGTAGTAAGTCAGAGTCAGTCTGATGGGCTATGCTAGGGATAAGAGTTAGGACTCTTGGATTTTGAATAAAGAATATTTTTGAACATTCTCTATATGTATTTAGAAAATGGTGATAATTTCTATGTATTCACCATTTTCCAGGTTGATTATGATACAGATGTTATTACCAGACTTGGGGATGGGAAAAGAGAAAGATATTTCCCTGTTGTGTTACAGGTTTGTGAAGATGTGTTAGAACCCAAAGGATCAAAGCTTCTTTTAGTGTTTATTATACCTAGTCATCAATGGAATTGGCTTCTGAACTGGACACATGATATCTGGTCCACACATCTCTCTTCCTTCCTTTAAATACTCAAAAATTTCAAAGTGACTTTTTAAAAAAAACTTGAAATATAGTTGACACACAATGTTACATTCATTTGTGTACAGCATAGTGATTCTACAGCTCTTTTCATTACACTATGCTCACAAGTGTAGGTACCATCTGTCAGCATAGAACCTCATTAAAATATCATTCATTTTATTCCTTATGCTGTGCCTTTTATTCATTATGTAACTGGAAGCCTGAATCTCCCACTTGGTTTCACCCACTTTGCCTAATTTCTTCCACCTCTCTTTCCTTGGTAACCATCAGTTTGTTCTCTGTATTATGGGTCAGTTTCTGCTTTTTGTTTGTTTCAAATTAGTTTTTGATATAAAACTACAGATTTGTGGCCCCCTCACTGCCCCACGCCTGTTTCTGCATGGCTGCCATCAGCCAAGGTTGAGTGCCAGCTGCTCTTTTCACTCTGGATACCTTTGCTCATTTATGTTCCTGCCTGGTGTCTCTCAGATTTCACTTTGTGATGTCTGATTCCATCCAATATCTTGCCTTCAAGAATTAAATAATTTAAGAGTGCTACATGATTTCTTCATACCCCCATTAGCCTCCCTTTCTTCAGGGTCCTAAAGTTCCACAATCAGTGTAAAATAAATCTCTCTTTTGGAATTTAAGTACGTTTCTCTGAATATGATCTACAGGACTATAGATAATACCATCTGAGTCATAATACCCTTTATAAGTTAAAGCAGATACTGGGTCACATAATTCCTTTTTAATGTTCCTGTGTTTCTTGTTCTCCATCTTTTAAATGCAGGTAATCATGATTTCCACCATCCTCTAACAGGCTGTGGAATTTAGTGAAATAATAATGAATAGGAAACCTATTACTATTCAACTAAAGGAATAATTTATTTTAATACCCTGCCTGGGAAATAGTTAATTTTCCCTACAATGCTGCTTTTAAGTCCCTGAGAGTTCAGTAAGAGAGTATAGGGTGGGTCACCAGTCACAATATAAAGTAGAAAATCTGGGCTATAAGTGCTTATATTCCAGTTTCTATGACTATCACTGCTAAGAGCCACACAAATCAAAATAGGGTCAGGAGGGAGTAGTGAGAACCATCAATAAAACAAAAATATATATTTATCTTGATATCTCCTTCCATTTGCACTATAATATTTTCCTAAAAAATGTGAAGTCACTAATTTTCTACAAGACCAAGCATTATATATTATCAAGAAGTATGTGCTTTATTATATTTTATATTTAATGAAAAAAGAGAGGGGGAGTTCCATTATTCCCAAAGAAATATCTCAAAATAGGCTATTACATTACAACAAATTCAGGAGCAAATGAATCTATGTTCTATTATCTTTATTATTCTACCTTCAGTTTAGTTCACTTTAAATTTTGACATCCTTGAAAATGGTGGTTTCTAATCCTCCCTGACTCTGGTGTAAATGTACTGTGTATGTCTTCTTCCCTTACTGAGAAATGTGAAACACATTTATTTAAGAGCATGGTTTTGATGCACTAGACATGGAGTACAGAACTCCCATATCATACATTATGTGACCTTGCTCATGTATTTACCCCTGTAAGTCTTTGTTTTCTCATACTGAAATGGCTTACAGAATTCTATAATTGGCATGTGGATCATATAGTCCTTTCCTCCTAGACTTACTGTAAAGAGTTAAGTGATATAACCTATATGCCTCTCACAGTATTCAGCATGTAGTGAATGTACAGTAATTATTAACATTCATTATTACTTTTTTTAATGTTTATTGACTTTTGAGAGGGAGAGAGTGAGCATGAGGAAGGGAGGGGCAGAAAGAGAGGGAGACACAGAATCTGAAGCAGACTCAGATATAAAGCTACCAGGACAGAGCTTGAAGCAGGCTTGAACTCATTAACCATGAGATCATTATCTGGGATGAAGTTGGATGCTTAACCCACTGAGCCACCCAGGTGCCCCTGCTAGCATTTATTATTATCATTTTCAGTTAATTCAACTAGTTAATAAGATACCATCTTATAATCAAATGATATATTTTCTCTCTCTTTTTTAAAATCTAATTCTCTTTTTGTTATGGCAAAAGTAAATATTTTAACACTAAAAAAATGTGAAGATATGCTTGTATCTCCATGGTCAAGTTAATGTTTGTAGAAGCTCGACTAAAGTCAAGCCTATAGGACACTATTTCTGACCCCTAGGAAGAATGACGAACTTTTCATGACTAAATCCATTTAGATGTTTGGTTTGGGGTATTATAATCAAAATTTGGATTTCATCACATAGAATAAACACACAATGCAGAGTTAATAGAAAAAAAGTACAATAGACCTTACTTGTCATTTGACATTTAAAAAATATTCTTTTTTCTCTGTTGAGGTATGACCAATACCAAGATCAGAATGTATCTATGAAGGGCAAATTGCTTGAATATCTATAATATAATGAATTGGCAATGATTGTCCATGATAGAGCTACTCTTGCCTATGTGAGACTTTCAAAGGTTTTTCACAAAAGGGCCTTGTGAAAGGAAGGAAACTCTTTGGGGTCTCTTTTATAAAAGCACTAATTCCATCCATGAGGACTCCACCCTTGTTGCCTAAGTACCACCCAAAAGCCCCACCTCTAAGTGTAATTGCATTGGAAATTTGGATTTCAACATAAGAATTTTAAGGTGACATAAACATTCAGTCTGTAGTACTTAGTATATCTTAATATGAGATTTAACAGATTAGGAAGTTATGTGAGTCTAAAGTTACAGAGGTAACGAAGATACTCCCTATGTTTTGAACTGAATTTCACACAGAACTTAACTAATTTGAAACTGATTAAAGAAAACAAACCACACTTTGGTAGAGCCTACTGAAAAGCATTATGATGCAGTAGAAAGAGTGCTAGAGACAGTCGTATCTTTTCCACTTATGTGAAACCTTGGGCAAATTGTTTAATGTCCCTAAGCTGTCAGAATCTTTCCTTGTAAATGAACACCAAACAAAACTGGCCTACCAAATAGAACCACTGTGAAGATTAAGAGATATGACATGTTCACAAGGGCTCAATTAATATAAATCCCTGCCCATTGCTCAGTTAATATTTACAAGCTCTTCATCAGCCATGCGTCATCTAGACAAGGTCTATTAGGATGAACAAAAGCAAAAACATAGGTATGTTTATGAGTATTTCCTCCATAGAAATCCTGAATTTGTAAAAGGTGGCATAGGAGCTCTTTCTTCTATGTGGGACCTACCCATCTATCCTTCAATCTGTCCATCCAGTCTTTATCTATAGATATCTATTTAGTATACCATTTTTATTACATTTTTATTACAGGTTCTTTCCATAGACGATAAACAATAGCATTAAAAGTAGCTTATTTTATAAATTTTCTATATGTCATTGTAACAAATGTTTCATATAAATCTTTCATTTAATTTGTACTATTACCCTATGACTTACATATTAACTTTCCTTATTTTCCACCTTCAAGGCTTAATCCTTCAATTAAGAAATTTTCAATATCAAACAACAGATATTTATACTAATATGTCCTATAAAGTATAATAATACATAGACAAAGGGGTGAGTTATTGAAATGTTACTATAACTTGGAGTAGATAGAGGTTGGATTAATATCTTCTAATATAATTACTGATCTTTAAAAAATTAGAATATTTTAAAAATCAATAGCAGCTTTATACTGATGATAATATTTCTGCAATGATTTAGTAGTTACTTCAAGTTTATAGAGATGCCCAGAACATCAGTATAAATGTTCTAGACCAAAAACCTTCCAGTTATTAAAATCCCAGTATGTTTGAATTCTGCAGTTATTGAGACTGATCTAGGACCAGAATAATTGCACATTTTAGTTGATTATACTTACTTTGAGTATACTATGTTCATACACACATATCAAGACAAAATTCATTGTGCCTAAAAAAGAATAAGCCATGGCTGATAATATCTAAATACTATTTTGGGAAAGAGTAGTTAAGACTGTAGATCTTTTAAATGTATGTGGAATGTAATCAGATTCAATAAACTCAAATTTTAGAAGCAAAGAAGAAACTGGAGGTGCAAAAAAATAATGTACTTGGCTTTAAAGATCTTAGACTTTGACTTTAGGAAAATAATATTGTGTCATAATTACCAAATACATTTGATATTCAAAACTCTTTCCCTAAGAGCTCAGAGGAGAGAAAGTTCACTATGCATAGTATTATTACTACAGTTGATACAGAAGACATGGGACTTGAACAAAATTGGACAAAAAGTCAGGCTAAGAAGGTCAATCTAAGCAACTGAATGGAAGAGGAAATCATTTGACATTTGTTCATTCATACATTCATTTGTTTATGTAACAGTTCTATAAGATTACATCAAGGCCAAACTTTAGATCCAGTATATTGTTTTATGCTGTAGGTGGAAATAGAAAATGAATAAGATACTGTACTTGGCCTCAAACATCTTGACCTAAAGAGAAACTAAATATACATCTACACAAATAACAAAATATATATTTTATAGTACAATGATATGTGTCACAAGAAAGATAAAAGAGGGTGAGGAACTAGAAAGTGATAAATAGTGGGAGGCAGAGTGGCACTTAGTAGTTTAGATGGGTGGTTAATGAAAACTGTTCGAGACAGCATTTTGAGTTGAAACCAGAAGGAATTGAGGAAGCAAAGATTAAAGTAGATATTTAAGAAAAGAGCAGTCCAAACAAAAAAAGCAACAAATTCAAAGATCCTGAAGTGGAAGTACACTTGGTATATTGAGAAAAATAAAAGGCCAATGCAGTTGGTGTAGAGTGTAGGAGGGTCTAAGTGAAGTGATGTAGAGAGAGGGTAGGGTATAGGGGCTGATCATAAAGGGTCACATGAGCTATGATGAAGATAATGATTGGTAGCTCAATCAGTTAAGCATCCAACTTTCTCTTTGCCTCTCCCCTTCTCTCTCTCTGTCTCAAAATAAATAAATAGACTTTTTTTTCAAAAGGTAATGATGAAGGTATTAGAGGGCTTTGCACAGTGGAGTGGCATGATATGGCTTATCATTTGTTAAAAAGCACTTTGGCACCATGTTGAAAATAGATGGTCAGGAAATAAGAGTAAGATGTACAACGTGAGGAATAAAGGGCCATGGTGCCTTGAACCGAGAGGATTGGGGCTTAGGGGAAACAATTTGAAGGGTTAGTTGAAGTCAGACTTTTAAGGCTTTGAATTGTCTGTCTAAAAATTTTTGTATTCTGTAGTCAACTTATTAAAAGTTATCACCAAACATATAATTATATACAAAGGAAACTTAAGAGAAAATATTGATATGTTTATAGTAAGAAAGATCATCAGAGACTGGGGGAATCAGGGAAAGATTCATGGATAGCTTATCACACAGGAACACTCCAGACCTCAAACTGCTTCTGCTCCTTGAGCAGCCTCATTACTATCACCCACAATACCCCCTGATCCTTGAAAGAAAAATGAGTTGTGTGCGAAGTCCAGAATGTAGCCGACCTCACTGGTTGGAGAACTGCTCCACCATTAATCTTTTGGACTGGGCATATGCATAGGATAGATGATCTCAGAGCCTGAGGAAAGCTGTTCTGAAGAGAGCTGTAGCACAATAACTGCAAGCAAGAACAGTTAGAGACTTATTTTTGTCATTTACTGATATTCAGTGAAACTGGCTGAAATCCAGCTGTGAAATTGTGGGAAATGGTGGCATTCCCAGAGCAAGATGTAAGTACAGGATATAGAGGAGGCTGTCCCTAGCCTTAGGCACAGAAGAGGCAGAATAGTGACTGAGACCACAAGTTACATTGTTCAGGATACCAGAATCCACCTGCCTCCAGTAGCCATGTTCTTTTAGTTCCCCTGCACAGTGACATGCAAGATAAGGAAGGCAAGGAAAAAAGTTCTTAAAATATTTCTTAAAATATTAAAATATTTTAAAGAACTACATGGTATTCCTCATGTCATGAAAGGCACATAATGACCTAGTATACCCTGGACCCAGGAGAAGAGAATTTACAGATTATGTAAAACTTGATGTTATAATATTTTCCCAACTTCCCTTCTAATTTTGTCCCTTAAACCCATTAAAGTTGTTGTTTATTTGTAATTAATGGCAGACCTCTCATGTATCAGGCCTCTGCCACATTAACTTGTTAATATTTCTAATTTGACAATATGTCATTTTTCTGTGTTATGAACAAAGCAGTCTATTCTTCAAGTAGACTCACAGAACATTGAAAAAGACGCTTTGGATATTATCATACTTATACTCACTGGGAAGGGAAAAAAGAGCCAAAATCTATTTGGCATCTGTTCTGTAATAGATACATTACCACCCTAGGTGGCAGGTGTTAATACTCCCATTTTACACAGGAAGGAGAGTGCAAATTAGTGAGATTAAAAATCAGTTTAAAAATTGAAATTTAAAGAGTGGCTTGATTGCCTTAAATTCCTATACTCAGTTTTTCTCTTTCCCTCCCTTTTTTCTTTTCAATTAACCATTTATTCAACTCATATTTACTGATGCTCTCCTTTGACATGGGCACAATTTTAACCATTGGTGATACATGGTGAATAATTTATATCCTCAGGTAGCACAAAATGTTGAAGAGGATACAGAAAGTAAACAGACATCTAGAATATTCTATGATAGGGGCTACAATAAGCAAAAAAGCAAACTTTTGGGCATGGGGAGTCCAAGAGAAGCTTCTAAGAGGAAGGCATTTTTGCCAAGAGTTCAATGAGGAGTAAAAGACAGTAAAAACAACAAAAAACAAAAAACAAAACAAAAAAAACAAACAGTGTAAAGCTATTTTGGGCAGAGGAAGCAGTGTATATGAAACTATATGTACAAGAGAAATAACAGGTAAAATAGATGCTGGGATGTACCATATCTACATCTTTCTTTGAGAATAAAGGATTTAGTCTCTTCCCTGTTGGAAATGGTGCCAGCAGACAGACCTCAGCAGACTGCTGTCTTTGAAAAGTGCTTTGACTAAAGAGAACTGCTTTGCTTAAGGTCATACCCCTTTCATAGAGCAGACTCCATTCAGTAACTGATCAATTTGGAGATACAGAGAGCTAACCACCACTCTTCAACTTAACACAGTTATGAAGGTCAGTCCCATCTTCAGAGCTCTCTGTGGGGTTAGCTATGAACTTCATTGAGATTGCCTTGCAATTCAATTTATCCAATGAACTTAATGGTAACAGGATTTGAATCTGTCTTGTACACCACTATGGCCATCACAGATTAGCACAGTATCACATATGCAGAAAGAGCCCAATGTAAATTTGTTAAATCACTAAATGAGGGTTTGCTCTCACCTAGCCAAGGGAAGCATGTAATTTTGAAAAGAATTCCCTATTGCTGAGCGTGTGGGACTCCAATCATGGAGATTTAAAGCATGTGATCTATCATGATCACTGAAAACAAATTCCATCTCATGTCTGCATTAAAACAAGCAATCAGATTCCACTTTGTCAGGAGCATGCCCTCATAGAAATCATTGTGTAGCTATATTTTTCACTTGTATCCTGAGAGGCACTGAATGGTTACACTATTAGGAATTTTAGATGCTAGAAATTAGTCTATCACAGGTCTTAGGTTAATGAAGTGGTCTATGTTTTGAGGGCCCATGTCTGGCTACAATATTTTATTAAAAGAGCCCTAAGTCCATGATACTCTGGCCTTTTACTCAATACAACTCCTAACGTCTCTAATCAGAATTGTGGGTTATAAATTCTCTGATCTTGCTAGAAAAGGGAAACCTTCTTCTGAAGGTGATATTACATTTCTTAATTATATATTAAGATGAACTTGAAAGTTCTGAAGAAATTTGCTCTTAGACAGATTATACAGAGCTTATTAGAAATATGAATCTCCTGGAAATGTGACTGTAGAGCTACTACAAACAATTTGTGTAAAGCAAGCACTTGGAGCATTTGTAATGGGCAAGTACTCATCTCAACATTGCAAGTTTATTAGGAAGAGCAGGGCTGCCAAAAAGGCAGAGAGGACACAAGAATCTTGGCTTAAGAGGATTTTTTCCCTTTTCCTCTGACATTATGTATTGTTTTCCCTTGAGTCATACCCAATTCACAATAGTTGCCTCAAATATCTGTCAACTGGATTTTTAATTTATTAAATGGATCTTTGAAAAACCAAAATCACAGAAACTTATCAAAACCACTGAAGATATTTTTTCTGTGATTTTGTGTAAGAAACTTTATAAATGTACAGTGTGAGAATTGAGAATGGACTAGAGACCAAAAGTGGTATTAAGAAGTGTTAATAACTTTAGAGGATGTCAGATTTTACCCTACTTGAAATTTAACAAGAAAGCATATCACATTTTTGTAGTTCATGATAGAGGGCCGAAGATTCCAGAGAAACAGCGGAATTATGAACTTCAGGATTGGCATCAGTTCCCTTTTCCACTATTTCCCTAATTCCATGAGTGTGATGCAGAGGAGGACCCAAATGGATGTAGTACATACAGAGAGTTTGTGTCACTGCCAAGAAACCAAGTTTAGGAAACCCCAGTTAGATAAGAGGGCTGCTGGCAAACTTTCCCTGTTTTTTTTTTTTTTTTCTAAAGGAAGACATTATTTTTATTATCTTGATCTGAAAATAAATCTTCCCTCTGCTCTTCATGGAGATACTGTCTTCATCTTCCAATGCTGTTGGCTGTACAAATACTCTTGAAAAGACCATCTGGAACAGAAGCTGTCAATGCTTCTTCACAGAAATCCAAGAGATACAGAATTTCTCCTGAAAAAAGGCTATAAGCTAAGGTGTCTTTTCTGTTAAAGATAAAATATTGGTTATTTCAATAGCTTTATTATATGTAAGAGTTTCTACTTTATTATCTTACTGCTATATTATACAAAAGACATGGGCATTGTAAAAACTCGGTAACAATGAGCTGAAGAGAAAAATACAACTAGAATTCAATAAATATAAGTTCTGTCATCCTCACTTCTATCTTCAGTAGTGAAATGGTAATGCTAATAATGAAAATACTCTAATTTGGTAGATAATTACTTTGTACTATGTCAGCATGTATAGGCACTATGTAACTTGATACAATAATCATAAGAAATGCAATATAATACTTCAACTATATTTAAGATTAATAATTAGGTTAATTTAGTTCAAAGATTAAATACTGTACTGATATTTTATTAATATTTGTTAAGGTCTCAATCTCTTTTTAATATTAATATCACATATAATTTTATTTTCTCTTCCTCTCTATCTCTTTTTTAAAAAATATTGAAGTACAATTAACATATAATGTTATATTAGTTTCAGTTATACAACACACTGGTTCAATAATTTTATAGTCCATGCTCACCACAATAAGTGTAGTTACTTTCTGTCACAATATAACATTATTATAGTATTATTGACTATATTCTCTGTTATGTACTTTTCATCTTCATGACTTGTTAATTTTATAACTAGAAGTTCATATCTCTTAATCCCTTCCCCCATCCATCTCCCCTTTGACAACCACCAGTTTGTTCTATGTATTTAAGAGTTTGGTTTTTTGTTATTTTGTTTATTTATTTTGTAGATTACACACGTAAGTGAAATAATGTATTATTTTGACTGTTTGACTTATTTCACCTAGCATAATACCCTCTAGGTCCATCCATGTTGTAACAAAGAAAACATTATTTGCTTATGGCTGAGCAGTATCCCGTTGTGTGTATATACATATATACATCATCTTTAACTATTCATCTATCAACGGACAGTTAGTAGCTTCCATATCTTGGCTATTGCAAATAATGTAACAATAAACATAGGGGTGCGTATGCCTGTTTGGATTAGTGTTTTTGTTTTCTTTGGGCAGATGCTCAGTAGTGAAATTCTTGGATCATATGGCAATTCTATTTTTAAACTTTAAGGAACCTCCATACCGTTTTCAGTAGTGGCTGCACCAATTCACATTCCCATCCAAAAGTGTTTGATGGTTCCCTTTTTCCCCATGTCCTCTCCAACACTTATTATTTCTTGTCTTTTAAATTTTTTTAATGTTTATTTATTTTTGAGACAGAGACAGACAGTGTGAGTGGGGAAGGGGCAGAGAAAAGGGAGACCTAGAATGTGAAGCAGGCTCTAGGTTCTAACCTGTCACCGCAAAGCCTGGCATGGGGCTCAAACTCACAAACTGTGAGATCATGACCTTAGCTAAAGTCAGACGCTCAACCTACTAAGCCACTCAGGCGCCCCATTTCTTATCTTTTTGATACTACCCATTCTGACTGATGTGATATCTCATTGTGGTTTTGATTTCATTTTCTTAATGAATAGTGATATTCAGCATCTTTTCATGTATCTGTTGGCCATCTGTATATCTTCTTTGGAAAAAAATCCTTCAGGTCCTCTGTCCATTTTTAATAAGATTTTTTGTGGGATTTTTTTTGGTGTTGAGTTGTATAAGTTCTTTATTTATTTTGGATATTAACCCCTTACCATATATAGTATTTGCAAGTATCTTCTCTCATTCACTGGGTTGCCTTTTTATTTTGTTGATTGTGTCTTTTACTGTGCAAAAGAAGGTCTCAATTTTTTTTCATTCATCACAAGAGACAAGATAGAAGACATAGTCCTATGAGAATATAGGGATAACAAGTTGCTGTGAAGATAGTAAAAGCCTAGTGACAGTTTGCATTGCCCAAGCTGTAAAGCCTCCCATCTTCTCCTACTCAAGAAGGGATATCATAATATAAGTAATTGAAAGTGACTTTCTTATGAAGATAATTTTAAATCCACCCTAATTAAATCATTCACAAAATGTGTTACATTCTAAGAAGTAGCAAATTATTTCTGGAATACATTAAAACTGAATATGATATGTCAGTGAGTTGTAACTCTATAATTAAGGCCCTCCCCCAGTGAATAAAGAGATATGAACTGTAATAACATAGAACTATTATTACGTAAGTACATATCTGGTTGTAATTATTTGATATACATGTTAGATATCATAAGCCTCTAATGAGGTAAGGACCCTCTGATGAAGGAGTATGTATGACCATTAATTTCATTGTGGGGGAGGGAAGTGAGCAAAGAGTAACAAAATTCTAGAAATCTTCCTATTAATGTAAATGCAAACATGCCAGATATCCCTTCATCATGACATTCCTCTTTTTCTTCCTCTCTTCAATCCAGTTTCTCTCTTTTCATTCCTGGAACTCTAATTGTAAGGCATGATTAGTTTTATGGCCATTTGTTGAGGCACAGTAGGGTGTTAGAGACTGAATAGGAGAAGGAATTGGTTTATACAGGATTTCTACATAGAATAGTTTTAGAGCCCAAGTAGTATCAGAAGTCCATCTAAGCCAGTCAGAGACAGTGGAAATGTTTGGGGAAGGTTAGTGAATGGAATTACAAATATAGGAAGGGTATATGTGGAACAAACTCTGGGGTGTTGAATTAGAATTGGAATCATCAGTGTGAAGTCATTGTTTTAATAGACAAACTGATAGAAAGTAAAATGAAGAGTAGAATATTTATAGATACTTATAGAGTTGTAAAGTACCTTCGTAGGAAGTACATAAAAATAACAAATATAAAGGCAAGTGATTTTATAGTAGAATAATTATAGCTTTTATAGTGAAAAAGCCTAGCACCCAACACTTTAGTCACACAAAGTATATATCATCACTTATGGGGCAAATTGAGTCTGTGTGTTACCTGATACATTACAATGAGAAAAACGTGTCATTTCTGTGCTACTCTTCACAAAGAGGTAGACTTAGGCAGACTTAATACTGATAAATATTACATTGCCACAAATCAAGAGAAGCACTGCAAAACAACTGGTCTGTAATCTCTAAAGATAAAAATTCATGAAAGTTAATGAAAGACCTGGAAACTAGTCCAAATTAAAGGAGACAAAAGCAACCTAATGAAAGACATTCCAAGATTCTAACTAAGCCACTAAAGACCTTTGGGGACACTGGCAAAACTGGAGTGGGATCTAAGGAACAGACAGTAATAATTTCTCACTGTTAATTTTCTGAGGATGATGGGTATTTTGGGGTTAAATATGGTTTGTAGTTAATATATATTAAAGAAGGATGGAGTGTGGGGCATCAGGTGAGCACCTGACCTTAAATTATTCAAGTAGAAAAATATATCTTATATTCTAATTGTAACTTTTCTAAGACTTAAGGTTTTAAATATAAATGAATGGATGAATGAATCAATAAATTAAACAAATGTCAGAAATAGTGTTTCTACAGGTAAGGCCTAACAACAAGAATTATCTAATGTGTACCCAGAGAAAGTTCATTTTAACCATTATATACAATAAAAGGATGTCTAAGGCATAGGAAAATACATCAGACCCCAAAAAACAGACAAAATTATTGAAGTGAAATTTAAACCACATACACACAAAAAACTAATAAATGCATAAGCAAACATACTATTGTGCCAATTTTATTAACTGCTGGACTTAGTATTTATAAGACATTCACTACATTTTAAAGTAACTTGCAGGTTCAATTTCTCACAGTGAATGATCTCCCAGGCTTGCAGAATAATTGCTAAAAAAATCAGTCAACCATAAATGAAATGAGTTTCTCAGTGCTAAACAATTTTAACAATAAAATAACAAAAATTATTTCAAATGTTCACAGCAAAAAAATGTATTTAATGTGAAATGAAGGTGTATTTTGATAGCTTTCACTTGGTTTTCAGTAGGGTCACTAAAGAGTCTAAAAATGACTTTCTCAAACCCAGCTGTAATATAGTAAGGCATTTATTAATCAGACAGTGTGACCCTGGATCAAGAAGAAAAACACCAACATCTCTCTTTGAAGAGTCTGACAAAAGCATAAGAGATGTGGGATTTTGTTTTATTTTTCTTCTTTTTCAAATTTTTATTTGAATCTCAATTAGTTAATACATAGCACAATATTGGTTTCAAGTGTAAATTTCAATGATTCATCACTTACATTGCAGTACCCAGTGCTCATCACAAATGTCCTCCTTAATACCCATCACTCATCTAGCCCATCCCCCACCCACCTCCTGTCAACCCTCACTTTGTCCTCTGTCTTTAAGAGTCTCTTATGATTTATTTTTTTTTCTTTTATCACCCTCCCCTTTGTTCATATTTTGTTTCTTAAATTCCATATGAGTGAAATCATACGGTATCTGTCTTTCTCCAGCTGATTTATTTCGCTTAGCATAATATACTCTAGCTCCATCCACATTGTTGCAAATGACAAGATTTCATTCTTTTTGATGACTGAATAATATTCCATTGTATATGCATACATCACATCTTTATCCACTCATCAGTCAATGGAATTTGGGCTCTTTCCATAATTAGGCTATTATTGATAATGCTGCAATAAGCATCAAGGTGCATGTATCACTCTGAATCTGTATTTTTATATCCTTTGAGTAAATACATAGTAGTGTGATTGCTAAGACAGAGAGTAATTCTGTTTTTCACTTTTTGAGGAACCTCCACACTGTTTTCCAGAGTGGATACACCAGCTTGCATTCCCACCAGCCGCATGAGAGGGTTTTCCTTTCTCCACATCCTTGCCAGCACCTATTGTTTTTTGTGTTGTTAATGTTAGATGTTCTGATGAGTGTGAAGTGGTATCTCATTGTGGTTTGATTTGTGTTTCCCTGATGATGAATGATGTTGAGCATCTTTTCATATGTCCGTTAGCTATCTGGATGTTTTCCTTGGAAAATGTCTACTCATGTCTTCTGACCATTTCTTAACTGGATTATTTGTTTTTTGGGTGTTGAGTTTGATAAACTCTTTATAGATTTTGAACACTAACCTTTATCTGCTTTATCATTTGCAAATATCTTCTGCCATTCTGTAGGCTGCCTTTTCGTTTTGTTGATTGTTTCTTTTGCTGTACAAAAGCTCTTTATCTTGATGAAGTCCCAATAGTTTACTTTTGCTTTTATTTTCCTTGTCTCCGGTGACATGTCCAGTAAGAAGTTGCTGTGGGCAAGCTCAAAGAGGGTGCTGTCCATGTTCTTTTTTAGGACTTTGATGGTTTCCTGTCTCACACTTAGGTCTTTCATCCGTTTTGAATTTATTTTGTGTATGGTATAACAAAATGGTCCAGTTTCATTCTTCTGCATATTGCTGTACAGTTTCCCAACACCATTTGTTGAAGAGACTGTCTTTTCTCCGTGGATATTCTTTCCTGCTTTGTCAAAGATTAACCATCCATATAGTTGTGGATTCATTTCTGAGTTTTTTATTCCATTCCATTAATCTGTGTGTCTTTTTTTGTGCCAGTACCATTCTGTCTTGATGACTACAGCTTTGTAATACATATTGAAATCCATATTGTGATTTTATTTTATTTTTTAAAAAATTTTTTTAATGTTTTATTTATTTCTAGGAGAGAGAGAGACAGCATGAGCAGGGGAGGGTCAGTGAGAGAGGGAGACACAGAATCTGAAACAGGCTCCAGGCTCTGAGCTAGCTGTCAGCACAGAGCCCGACGTGGGGCTCAAACCCACGAACCATGAGATCATGACCTGAGCCAAAGTCAGATGCTTAACCGACTGAGCCACCCAGGTGCCCCCCATGTGATTTTAGAATAGTCTATTTACGAAGGCAGATATTCCAAAACTATCCAAGTGATTACCACATAAAAAATAATTCACTTTCCTGAGCCTCCTATTTCCCTATTAACTATCACAATTCTCATTGGCTTCTGGCCAGAGATCACCAGAAACATGCCTATAGATGAACAAGTGGGCTTATTACTCATTATAATCAGGGGAAATGTACTCTATGGGTAACCATAAGGAGTCTCAGTAAGACGATACTAGGAATAACCTATTGCAGAATTTGGGCTTTGATTGGGTAATATTGGACGTGATAAAGGAAATAGGGATTTGCTCTAGATGTGGTCTGTCCAAAAGTTGGAGAAATTCTATGATTAAATATTTCCATAAATTTTACTTATTATAAGGGGAACTAGCAAGAGGGTAAATTTTTAATTGGAATGAAGTAGCCATTCCTCATTTTGACCAAGAATGAGGGATGATTGACATCATGTAAACTGTACAATGACCATGTTTTTGTGCCACTTTATGATGGCCTCAGAATTGCCTTGTCTAAAGCTGAGATTCTATGACATTTTTTAATGTTCCACAGGAGAGAAACATGATCTAGCTCTGAACATCAGGCCCACTTGTGATGACTCTGGGGCCTCTTTCTGAGCATCAGATAAACTCCCAGATGCCAGTTTTTTGTCTCACAATTCTGGGCAGGACCTATTCATTTGCAGCACAAATCTCTTCCCTTTCCACTGGTCATCTTAAACATTACTTCTGCCCTTGGTTGTATTTTGGAAGAATTGGAATACAGTGAACAAAAGCATAAGCTCTTGTTGGGGTTTGATTGTCTTGGTTGAAGATGAGGTTCTTCTCTTTGTTCTGTAAATTTGGGCAACTTCTCATTGCTAAGTCTCAGGTTCTTTACCTATAAAATGGGATTAATAACTTTGTAAGACTACTGGTATTTGGAATATAAAATGTGTAATACAGTATGTGACAGGTAAGGTTCAGTAAAAACTCTTATCACTCTTGTTAGAGACCCACTAGTAAACATAACCTAGATGAACTTCTTCACTATGTGGTAAATTTATCCATTTCTTGCTAAGCCCTCAATCTAACTTCAGCTTGGTTATGCAACAAATATTTATTAATCCTCTATTATTATAGGCACTGAGATTATAGCTTAGAATTCTCAGGGTCCTTAGTTTTTAATAGGAGAGACAAAGCCAAAGAAGCATGAAAAAAGAATGAAAAAAAAAAATCTGTAATGGTTATTTAAGAATAGTTGGTCAGAAAAATCCTTTACAGGAGGTGAATATTTAAGCAGAAATAAAGAGAACTGGAATAAAACAGCTGTACAAGCATTGAGGGAAAGAGCTTACCAGACAGAGGGAATAGATGGTATACAGGACTTAAGGTACAAAGAGAGAGACTTGGTCAACATCCCCCTCCAGTTGCTGCCATTTGATCTCTTGCATAAAAATGAAATTTTAACTAGTCATCAAGAGTTTTGAGCATTGGAATTGATTTCATAACAAGAGCAATAATGATAATTATATATTTACTGAATCCAGACTTTCATCAATTGTGCAAGACACCATTGATATAATAACAGCTTTTCTGAAAAAGAGTAAAATCACGTCTACAATAAATGTACATATTCTTTAAGACATGCCAGTCAGTGAAACAGGAAAATGTGCAGGAAAAAAATTCCCTTGAACTAATGAATTACTATTATTTATTGAGTATTTTCTGTTTGAAGCTTTCTATGTATGGGTAATATGCTTCATCAATATTATTTCACTTAAAACTGATGGCAGCAGGGGCGCCTGGGTGGCTTAGTCGGTTAAGCGTCCGACTTTCGCTTAGGTCATGATCTCGCGGTTCGTGGGTTCGGGCCCTGCGTCGGGCTCTGTGCTGACTGCCAGCTCAGAGCCTGGAGCCTGTTTCAGAGTCTGTATCTCCCTCTCTCTCTGACCCTACCCTGCTCATGCTCTCTCTCTCTCTCTCTCCTAGAAATAAATAAAAATATTTTTTAAAAAACCTGATGGCAGCAATATAAAATAAATACTCTTATTATCTTTATTTTTTAGTGAAGAAAACGAGTCCAGAAAAGGTAAAGGTCATGTAACAGACAAACCCGTGTTTGATTTCAAAGTCTTTTCCTTCAAACACTTTGTGACCAGAACAATACTTTCACCCTCTGTGTTTCAGTTGATAGAATGGTTTCATTTTGTAGAGTTCTTTTGAATAGATATGAAGTCCTCCAGCATTATCATCTATGAATGTTTAAAGTATACTAATTCATAAACTGTAAACAAACATCTCTGTATTAGAAATGTCAACAATATATGCATGTGAGCATCTATTGTACATATTGATTATTCTCAAAGTTTAGCATTTCTTGAGCTATCACTGGGAGGGCTTACCCAGGAGGTATGGAAAGGGGCTTGAGAATTTACCTTTCTAACAAGTTCCCACTTGATGATAATGCTTCTGACCTGGGAACTCTCTTTGAAAAGCACCGGTATAGGGGTATCTGAGTGGCTCAATCTCTTAAGCATCCAACTTTATCTTAGGTCATGACTTCCTGGTTGTGAGTTCAAGCCCCACATCAGGCTCTATACTGACAGCTCAGAGCTTAGAACCCCTTTGGATTCTGTGTCTCCCTCTCTTTCCACCCCTCCCCTGCTCATGCTCTGTCTCTCTCTCCTTCAAAAATAAACACTAAAAAATATTTAAATAAAAAGCACTGGTATAAATGTAGAACAAGCAAATGAAGTGAAATACATGTTTATCATTCTGAAAGTGATTTGTTATATGAATGACCTGTTTGGAATTGATATTAGAAATTTTTTTATTAAAAATATCAAGAATGAATGCCACATTTCTTGGTGTTATTTTTTAAAAATTACAAATAATTTTCTATATCTTATGTAATGTGAGAGCCTGGACTCTAAGCTAAATTATCTGACTTCTAGCCAGAACCCTTTTATCACATGGTTAGTTAATTATACTTCGGGGATAGTATATTATTTTTCCAGCACAGATCACATACCTACCATACTCTTCACCTAACACTCAGAGAGATTTTTCTTTAAAATGCATAACTGTTTTCAAAATATGTAGCTCCTCTCCTTAAAAATATTCAGTGGCTTCTAACTGTTCTTAGGATAAAGTACAAATTCCTTAATATAGATGTATGGTTCATCCAATTTCCAGATAACCAGTCATTTGGGTTTTATTGTTGTTGTTGTTGTTTTGTTTTTGCTCACCAGACTTCTGCACAGTACCTCTTTCAAATTCTTAAACTTCGCCAAGCTCACTCTCTCCTCACAGGGATATCAGCACAAAGGTGGTTATTCAGCTGGCCTGTAAAAACCCCCTACCTTGTACCCATCACTAGTCTTATTTGCCTAGCAAGTTCCTATTGCTCCCCCTTCTAGGTGTTTAAATGTCCTTTCCTAGAGAATGATTTTTCTGATAGCCGCTCCTTACCCTCAATAGCCTAATCTCTCAAAAATCCTTTGCTTCTTGAAAGGACTCAAAAGATCTATAATTAAATATTCTATTGAATTATTTGCTTAATAACTGCCCCCCTCCTCCAGGACATTCAACATGTCTGCATCACACATTGGTGGATCTCCAGTGCCTAGCACAGTGCCTGGCACCCAGTAGGCACAGAAATACATATTTGCTGAATGACCAAATGAATGAATGAACAAGGAACAAACCATATTTTATGGTCATATGGAAAATTCGGGAATCATTCCTTTTAGGTTTAATAGAACCTATAGACCTAACACTGCAAATAATTTTGTTATGATAATGTATGTGGATTTATATTTTAATGCCTCATGTTTGATTGAACTTTGAAATAACATCTGAAGCTTTTTGAATTCTTTTTTAAAACTTTTTTTTAATGTTTTATTTATTCTGAGAGAGAGAGAGAGAGGAAGCATGAGCAGGGGAGGGTCAGAGAGGGAGATACAGAATCAGAAGCAGGCTCTATGCTCGGAGCTAGCTGTCAGCACAGAGCCCAATGCAGGCTCCAACCCACGAACTGTGAGATCATGACCTGAGCTGAAGTCGGATGCTTAACCGACTGAGCCACACAGGCGTCCCATGAAGCTTTTTGAACTCTTGAGATAAGAACCTTGTCTATACACTTTTGTCATATAAATGAGTCCATTCTTCAGTCCTCTCCAGGGAAGGGTGGCCTAATAAAGACCAGATCTCTGGATATGGCAAGGATGCTGCATCTACAGAGACTCTCTTATTAAAATGCTGTCTCTCCACTAATCAGAGAAAGATGACTCAGAACACTTGGGGACCTGAAAGCTTCCAAGATGAATTCCAAATTTCCTCTTTTTCTATTAGCATGCAGCAGAACTGGTGAGATTGTATAACACTCCCTCTTTGTAAGGACCTCCCTTATGTCCTTTTGTGAATCCATAAAGAAGGATGAGGATCAAGGAAAAAAATGTGTACTTGCATAAATGTGTATATATTTGGTCCTTGTTAAGTTGAAATGAAAAAAAGAAAAAATTAAAGAACAAGAGAAGAACTATGACTTGGGTGATATTGCCTGTACATAACTAACCTAATTTTCTAGAAAATCTTGGCATCTGTAGCTTTTGTGACAGAATTCACAAAATTATTCTTCCCAGAGATTAGTTGGATACCACTCAACATTGTTGATTTCCATTTGGTGAATAAAATGAACACAATATGAGAGGTCTCGATACCAATGACGATAAAAGAATCTAAGACACTCTTGTTAAAAGGTGAAAATCAAATACCAGTGGGTGGCATTGGCATATCTTACTACTTGAAAGGGCAAAATCTGCTGCTTTTTTCAAATTTGGCTGAGGCAGTTGCCTTGATCGCATCAGGGTTAACAAAAGGCCAAACATTTGAATCTGCCCATTGTTTGAGTCCTTCTCATCTTCTAGGTTTCAACTTAAAAAATAATCTCAGTCCAAAGCCCTGTTTTCTACCTGAGCACACTGTGCTTTCTTCTAGCTCTTATCTTGATCTCACAGCAAAAAATAACTTGTCAAAGAAGCTATTCTTGATGACTGTCTCACCTAAGTACCCCCTTCACCATTATTTTGTTTCAACCACTTGATATATATTGTGCTATATGTCACAATTTGTTACTTGTTTTTCTATTTCTCTTTTTAAATCTTTTATATTATATGGGTAGGACCATATTCAATTTTTTTCTCCTCTTTATATCTACAATTCCTATCAGAGTTCCAAGGATAGAGTAAGTGCTTTAAAGATATTGGATGAATTGATTATCTGATTCAGTTATTTATTTCTTCAAGAATATTGATTATCGTCTGATTGAATAAACATAAATTATTGTTCTTATTAAACAGGCAGAAAACTAAGATGTAAAGAAGTTATATGGCTTGCCTATTCTTTCAGGTATCAGGGATGGAGATAGAATTTGAACCCAGTATTTTTAAAATTTCATTATTCTAAGAGTATTTTGCTTTCTGTTCCCAGTGTCCTGAGAAAGAGTGAAAGAATAGGAAACTAATATTTTTTGATGCTCTGAAGGTAGTTGCCCACATTACTTTATTTGTTGCTTCCAATAGACCTGTGAAAAGGTTACTGTTATTGTCCTTTTCTACATCAAGCCTTTGAGTTTTGGTGAGCAGCACATTAGCCCATGAAGTTTTAAAATATGCATATATATCCTGTTTTCCATTTCATACGTGCCTGGATTTGAGACTCAGTATCTCTCTCTTTTTTTTTTTTTTATTCAACAAGTGATTCTAAAGTATAATTAGGCTTAAATTATCCTTCCTTATATAAACAAGAGAACCTATTAGAGGTTGAATCATCCAAGATTACATTGATAAATGGTAAATCTAGCACTTGAGTATCAGCTTTCAAGGCCCGCCTTCCCTCCCCCGCCTTTAATCATACTATAGCTCTTAGTATTTTCTCTTTCTTGTAAAAATTGATGTCAAAGTACCCAGTAATTTCACTCTACAACTAACTCTTATACTTGCGTAGAAACTCAAATAGGCAAATAGCTTTTGTAAGGATTCTTAACCATATAGAATCTCTGTATTCCATGGTCATGTAGATAAACCCTGGTTAATAATTTTTCCTTTAGACATTTAAATGCTCATAAATTCAATTTTCTATGAAAGACATAAAGCAATTTTTGGCTGATTAAAATATTCAAACAAGGATTAAATGTTTAATTTTATATTCCATTAATATTTATTTTTGAATATGAGTTTTAAGGTAGTGTACTAAGTGCTAGAGATAGAATTTTGAATAAAATCAACACTGACACACGCTTTAAATTAGTATTATAGTGGGAAGACTGATGTGCATTTAAATAAAATTGTAGGAAGCCTACAAAGAGATAGAGGGGGCCAAATATTATAGGGTAATTCTGGAGAGCCAAGACTGTGTCCATGAGCTATTCACTGCATGTAGCTGGGAGAGAGGCTGGAAATGGGAGAGAAAGAAATGAGTTGTCAAAGTGATACTATGATTCTGGCTTGTGCAACGACATATAGGTGGTGGTGTCATTTACTGAGCTAGATAACAATTGAAGAATGCCATGTATACTTGGTAAAATGGAGAAAATATCAAGGAGAAATGTGTACAGCTTGAGTTGGGGATGTCTTTGAGCTATCAAAGTGAGAATATAAGTAGACTTCTGGAGTTCCACGATTTAGATGCTTAAATAAGGGGTCTGGATGTATAAATGCAGATAGTCAACAGGCAGTGACAGAAGATGAAAAGCTCACCTAAGGCAGAAAACTGAATAACGGAAGTAAAAAATCTTAAGACTAAGCCCTCAGGGATTACACTATTAAAAAGCTAGGTCCAATGGGAAGATCCAAGAAAAGCTATTGAAAGAAAAGACAGAGTGGGGAAGAAGAATATGAAAGGATGATATTATGGAACACAGGACAAGAGTTTTTAGTACGGTTAGAATTTTCCACTGTGTTAAAGTTACACAAGATCAAGCAAATGAGAACTGAAAAGTGATGTAGAGGTTCCTATGACCTTTGCAAGGGCCTTTGTGGCTTAGTGACTGCAGAAAAACCCAAATTGCAGTAGGTTGATGAGTGAGTGGCAAGTGAGGAAAGCCAGAAGATACAGAATCCAGAGTACAGATGGAATGTTTGGCTTTAGATAGAGACACTTCCTTTTTTTAGGAGGGAAATTTCAGGAGAATTGCCAGACTCATTTCCAGTAATGTAAGTATGAGAACAACAACAACAAAAAAGTTCCTCTCTGGTGGCTTCTATTTTCTCTGTACAAAAGGATGTATGATCTTCTGAGAATGACGGTATATTATCAGATAGGTATTGCTGAGTAACAAATAATATCAAATTTAGAAGCTTAAAATGGCAACCATTTATCATTCCTCATCAATCTTTGGATGGGCAAGGCAGTTCAGCTGATCCAGCTAGTTTCCATTGATTTTGGCTGGTCTTGCTCATGTGTTTGCAGTCCACTGCTAGTTTGGCTATAGGCTGGTTCATCTAGGATCACTTCAGCTGAGTCCATTCATTTCCTCCCCATGTTGCCTCTTATCCTACAACAGGTTGGTTCAGGCTTGTTCTAATAATGGTACTAATATTCTAGGAGAGAAACTGTTATGGACCAATATTTGTGTTTCTCCCCCAAATACATATCTTGAAGCCCTACGCCCTCCGGTATGACTGTATTTGCAGATATGGAAGTAACTAAGATTAAATGAAGTCATAAAGGTAAGGCTTAGTGTCCTTATAAAAAAATGACACCAGAGAGCTTGTGTAAGGCGCACTGAGAAGGAGGTTATCTGCAGGCCAGGAAGAGAGGCTTCACCATAACCTAATCATGCTGTTACCCTCATCTCACATTTCCAGATTCCAATACTGTGAGAAAGTTAATTTTCTTTGTTTGAGCCACCCAATCTATGTCATTTTGTTATGGCAACCCAAGCAGACTAATATTGAATCAAACACAAACTCCACATATGTCTTTTTTTTAAGTCTCTGCCTGCATCAAGCATGTTACTACCCTATTGGACAAAATAAATCAACAAATTACATACCCACTTCTAGATATTAAGTGGGGAAAATCCCCAAAATTCCAGAGAGGCCATTCAGTGGAGCCAGTTATACAGCAAATCAAACAGAGAAAGGAACGTGGATTTTTGGATATGTGAGTGAAAGAGACTGAGTTCAATTTATTCACTGTGGACCATGGAAAATCTTATTGACAAGAGAAATACATTAGTAGTTTTAGTCTATGACAAGTCACACTAATCAACTTTGCAGTATGATTTTTTTCCAGGAATGTTAAATTACCAGGTATATTAGTTATCTGGGGCTTATTTAACAAAATGCCATAGACTAGTTGGCCTAAATAACAAATTCATTTTCTCAGTTTTGGATACTGGAAGTTAAGTGCCAACATAGGCGAATTATGGTGAGAGCTCTTTTCTTAATTTGCACACAGCCACCTTCTCACTCTGTATTTACATGGGTATTTTTCAGTGTGTGCACATGGAGCAAAAGGGAGTGTCTTCCTCTTCGTCTAAGGATACCAATCCTTTGGTTTAGGACCCACCCTTATAACCACATTTAACCATAATTACCTCCTAAAAGCTCTGTCTCCAAATAAATCATGTTGGGTGTTAGGGCTTCACCATATGAATTGGGAGGGTAGACAATACAGTTCATAACACTAGGGCATAGGAAAGAGAAGACATATTGTTGTTTATTTGCTTTTTGTTTGTTTTTCCAAGAATTTTTCAAGATGACAATTAAACGGCAAGTATGCAATGGAATTAATGCTATTTGTTAGAGAACATCTAAAATATAAACTGAAAATAGATGATAAAAAATGGAGAGAAATAAAACAGACATGCCACAAGATTGGAGGTGCAATTGCTTTAAATAGTGGTGGAGCAATCCAGCTAAAATCATCTATGTTAGGCTATTAGAATTAATGATTTGTGATGTAGAATGGCTTTGGGGATGAAAAGATTCAGGGTATATCCATGAATGTGGATCATGATAAAGGTTGAAAAAGAGATCACTGGAGAGAAGTGATTAATGGAGTTGAGAGGCAAGTGTGCTATAAATATTGTACATGTGCATGTTGGCATCATCCACCCAGTAGCAGAGGCTTGGTGGGAGAAAGCCAGTGAACGATAGTATTGCTTTAAAAGAAGTGATTCATAGAGATGTAGAAAACACTGACTAGGACTTTTTCTATACCTTAATGTTTCAAAACAATCAATAGTGAGATGGACATACTGAGTCTTAAAAATTATGTATACAAATAATTATCTTGCCATTTATAGGGTACAGCTCCCCCAGTAAGATATGTATAATGCAACAAAGACAAAATACTAAGGCAAAGCAGTTAGGTACTGTTGGTCCTAATTGTTCTCTGAGTAAATGCTTTCTTTTTAGGAGCACTTGAGGCACTGAGATAGATGAGTTCTTACTGCCATATTTAAAATCTGCATCCAGAGGATCAGCCAAAGGAAAAGACAAGACTCAGGTTGCATATCTTGCTATTGCATTTTTTTTTCCCTAGTCTTTTAGCTGACAGATGGCTCATGAATTTCTCTTCCTCCCCCCACCCTTCTGCTTTGCTATATCAGTAATCTCCCATTCTCATATCCCAGAGATCTGGAAGGGCTCAGCTGTCTTGGTATTTTTCTGTGTTTATATAGTGACTCTCATTGTAGTCTTTTTGAAGAAGGTTAACAATCTTCAACAACAGTGCCTCTCCAGCTGGAAAATGCTAAATACAGGAGCAGCCAAGAATCAGGGTAAAATTCCCTGACCAGGCCTTACCCTGAACCCATTTTATCTTTCTTTACAAGTTTTTCAGCTGGAAATAACAGGACTTACTCTTAAGAGACAGGGTTTCTGATGGAACTTTCAGCGTATTCTAATTCCCTTTATTTCAGCTTCTGAAGTTGCACATAGAGGAAATATGAACTAAGGCAGTGAGTACAACATAAAGTTTCTCCTCTAATTGGGAAGACTTTTCAATATCCCCTAGGTAGAAACTGGTGTACCTTCTTGTTATTAATAAAATAACTATTATGAAGATCTCTATGATAGCAAGTAATTCACTGTTTCACGTAAATTCCCTCTGCTAGATTATGAGCTCTTTGTGGGCAGAGTGCTAATCTCAATCTTGATATGACCTGCAACTAGCACAAGACTTGGCAATTCATAACAGCAAGCATTTATTGAATGTTATTGTGTTCCAAGAACTATGTACTACTTCCTATTATTCATTCATTTGACTCTAAAATCACCCCTACAAAATAGATGCTATATCATGCCTGTTTCACAAATGCCAAATCTGAGGTATAATGAGGTAAAATGAACTAACCCAGGTAACACAGCCTTAAGAGGTGGAACCAGAGCTGAAACACAGAAAGTCTGATTCCAGAATCTGTTCTCTTCACCAGCACACAATCATTTAACAAATCTTTATTCAGCATGGGCTGTCTTACCTCCTGTGCTAGTCACCAAAAATTCTCCAGTATCTTGTGAGATTTGTATTAATGGAGCTAAAAGTACAGAGTGTCTTATGTAAGGAAAAGTACAGATTGATATTGGAAAACATTATCAATTAGTACTTTTTTTAGCTGAAATAATGAGAAGTCAAACCAATACTCCTCTAAGCTCTAAGTATATTTACTGTTTTCTCAAGAAAAAATTCAGAGGTTGACATTGCCAAGGTCATTTTTTTGGGGGGGCATCAGTGACCAGGCTTCTTGATTTTTCTATTCCACATCCCTCTCCCTCCAGGTGACTGTGATGTTCCCTTTGTGGCTTTAAGATGGCAGCACAGCTTTGAATCAACATAACTGCAGCTGCCTTCAGAGAGGGGAAAGATGAGAGGGAGAGGTCATAAATAGCCTCTTTTTTCTGAGTCTATTTCTTACCAGAAAGAATGTCTTTCCTGAAACTTCCAGCAATTTTCCCTGTGTCTCATTGGTTTGGCAAGGGAAATAACACTTCCATGATTAGATCAGGTTAATCAGGATAGGCATCCACATAAAAAATATGGCTTTCTTACTTAGAAAGGAAGGGGAGGACAGCAGTTGAGCAGAAAACAATAATATCTTCCATACAAGAACTCTAGTGGGATTTAGCAATTATTGGAAAGTTGAGAACAGCTTCCCTTGGAGGAAATGATTTCTCTAAGATTTGAAAGGTTTTCAGCAAGAATACCTGTTGGGGGAGAGAATTCTAGGCAGAGGGATTGTGTATAAAATCCAGAGTCTAGAGAAAGCGCTGCACTCTTGAAGGTGTTAAGGTGGCTATAGGTATTAAGAATGCCTGGACTAAAGATAGTTAAGAGGTAGGGAACAGCCTCAATTTGTAGTTAGGACACAGACTGTAGAGAATCTTTATTTTTTTTTTTGTTAACTTTTTTTTTTTTAACATTTATTTATTTTGGAGAGAGAGACAGATAGTATGAGTGGGGGAAGGGCAGAGAGAGAGGGAGACACAATCCAAAACAGGCTCCAGGCTCTGAACTGTCAGCACAGAATCCCAATGCAGGGCTTGAACTCATGGACCATGAGATCATGACCTGAGCCGAAATCGAATGCTTAGTTGGCTGAGCCACCCAGGCACCTCTGTAGAGAATCTTATAAGTCACTTTGGGATTGGAGACTTTATGTTAAGTGGAATGAAAAGCTATTTAGAATCTCAGAAAACAATTACTGAGTAATGTTGAATAATAACTAAAAGTGATACAATTAGTATTTATATTTTTGAGGTATATCTTAGCAAATTTTAGTGTTTACATACTAACATTGGTTTTTCAACACATATTTCTACCCAACCCTCTTAAAATACACTATATTCTGTGCACCTTACATAATAGAACCTGACAAACACCTAGAGTTCAAATTTGTAAAGAGTCCAAAGCTACTTTAAGGACAGGTCTCTCTTTGTATTCTGATTTCTTGCTCAAATCCCATAGGAAAAGCTTAATCTGTAGGGAAGTGAGAGAGGAAGAGACCTGTGATGTGGTCCATACTGGGCAGCCACCGGGCCAGAGAGCAGGATAGAAAGGATGAGGCAAGATTGGAAGTAGAGTGAAGACTTGAGGATGAATGCCTTATTAAATTTGTGCTATGGGTGCCTTTCTAACTCCATTCTTGTCCTGGCCCTGGCAATGACAGTGAATCTGGATTTTTAACTTGTAGCCAGAAATACCTCACTAATGGAAGATACTTAGCACACCTGAATGTGAATAGTTTATAGTTATGTGTGTTCACTTAAGTTGTTCAATCCATACCTTACTGTCCTTATCTGTAAATTGTGGTACTCTGAAGGGTCATATGGAACAACATAGATAAATGCTTAAAATAGTACAATGCTATAATTGTCAAGCTCAGAAAATAGTGGAAAATATTAGTATCTTTTTGACGATGGATTGGAATTAGATTATGTTTTTACTGAGGCTTGCTGTATCTTTGTCTTCCTTGAAACTTGATGTCTGTCTGAGGTGTGCAGGTCATGGTAGGGATTGTAAGCCATTAAAGCAAGCAGTAAGGAGAGATACTTTGGCATTGGGGTAATGTCATGTGGACATCCATGAAGGTTGCCTTGAGATATGACATGTCCAATTTCAATAAATATGTATTGAGATAGTGTTCTAGTTTTTCAGGTTGAAGCAAAGAATACAAACATGTTCTCTGCCCAGTAAGAGCTTACAGACTAATTATACCTATTAGGAAAATTATTCTTTGTATTAATAAGAAGTAAAATTGTGTTCTCTGAATTTAAATTCTCCTCTGATTTTTTCTTCACAGGGCCAAAATGAAGGGTTTTAAAGCATAAAATGATTATTGTCAGCTTGTACTAAAATCAAAGTCCAAGACTTATGACATTTTCCAAATGAGCAGAAGAATTTGTAAATATATTAATGCATAATGTAAGTTGCAGGCTATCAAGCAAACTTCAAAAAGGAATTAAAAACTATACACTATTACATACATAAAATTTCATAATGATCTATCATAGAACTTTAGCATCAGAGAGAAACCCATTATACTCACACAAGTTATCTAATGGTGCAAGTTGGTGGAAAATGGATATTGTTACCATGGCAACCAGATTGGAGATTCACAAGGTTGGTTTTAACCTAGGCTCTTGTCTTAAGACTGAGCACATGTAAGTAATTAGATAAATTTCTGAGATAGCATGTGAGAAAAACAAGTATATTTAAGGAAAAATATCTCTCAAATCTAAATCCTCATCAGCTGTAAACAGAATCAGAGTATTTATCACCCTGCAATGAGCAGTGACTTTTCTTTCATGCTATTATATATGAAGGTTTGAGTCCTCTTCTTTCATCTAGGTCTATAATATTCCTTTTTGAGATTGTTATTGAACTGTATTAAATGTGACTGCACAGAGAGTTTCCTTACCTATAAAGTGTAAGGAAATCTAATTCCTGGATTAGATAATTTTTCAGTATCCTTGTTAGATGGATGATCTTGGTTTAAAATTCCAGACTTCAGCAGTAATTTCAAGAGGTCATTTTCATTCTCCTTTAATAGATTTAAATGTTTCTTTCTCAATACTGAGGCATGTGTCTTAGGCATGGGATAATCTGGTGTACATGTGAAATATCTGTTCCGATGAGTTTAACCTAAAAAAATGATATTTATCACAAGAAGTCATGTTAGAACATGGACTTCCAGGCAAGGAAATACTGCCATATCTTACTGACTGGGTTACCTGGAAAGTCATCTGCAAGTTTTCAGTCTCTTTCTGATCATTTCCTGTCTCTTCACTGTTCTGCTCTCTTTATTTGCTTCATTCTTCTTTCTCTGTTGCCAACATGTTTTCCCCTCTACTTTTGCATGCGCCCATGCTAAGATCTACATTACACCCTATTTCAGGTACCTCATAGGTATTGTTTAGGGCACTGATTCCCAAAATTTGTCTTTGTGAGATCTGAAGCTATGAATTCCCTGTGCCAAGCCAGATAGCCACAGATTAAAAGAGTTTAATGATCACTTCTTGTTGCTGTCACTATGTCTGGACCCTGGGGCATGAACGGAGCAACACACCTACTCCTTGGGCCCCATGCTTAGCCATGCATGCAGCATGTGACCATTCACTCCTGCTTAGAATGCTGTTGTTATTCTTGTTCATGGCCACTGCCTGTCAACTCAAAATGGAATAACCTGTTTCAGGTTATGGGTTCTGTTTCTAGTATTTGCAGACCATGCCAGGAACTCCTTAAAAGTAAATTGAAATGTAAAAGTGATCTCCCAAGATCATACTCTGCTAAAATAGAAGTCACAACCATATTCAAGAATAGGCTGTGAGCTTACTTCACATTGCAGCACCCCACATTGAAGAAAATACCCATGATACTAAATATTATAACTCCCATCATTGAGCTATTTATGATGCATGCAGCTGCACTTAATGAAGACAACAGTAAGAACAGAAATAATCAATTCTTGAAAACATCTACACTACTTTTAATATTTTTGACCATTACACTTTTTCAGTGGAGTTTCAGAAATCATGTGAAACTTCCACTGGTGAATTTAACTGTGTAAAACACTAAGGCAGGCAATTCACTGAGAATACCTAAAGAACTGTGTATCTGCCCCTTACGGCTGCAGAAAAAGCCTCCCCCTTCTGTCATCCAGGTCTCATATGAGCGTTTCTCATTGACAGATATTAAACCAGAGCCATTGGCAAGTAGATCTGAACCATAGACCCATGCAACTTAATCATGCCCTAAGGACCCGATCAGGTTGCATTTTAAATATTCCACTTCAACTGGATGATAAAGTGCTGCTGTGAATTTCCACCTTATGGCTTATTGATTATGATAGGCAGCTCTGATTGCAGTCATTGATAGTCCACAGTTACGCATTTACACTCTCCAAGTCCAATAGCAAGCCAGGAGCTTCTTTGTTTGTAAAAATAGAACAGAAATTTTAAAACTCATGAATTAGCTTCAATACCTACCAGTGTGTACTGTGTTTTTCTTACTACAACTTGCCAGAGGCTCTATAGAGTATCCAAAGCTACCACTTATATTTCTGACATCATTGTATTTAGTGGATCATATAGACAAATTCAAAGAGCAACTCGCTCTGTAGACTTAGACCAGCTGCATGGCTTTTGTAAAAACAAAAAACATATTAAGAATCATAAGCAGATATGGCCAATGATTAATGTTCCAATGTACTTAAATTTTTTAACAATTTTGCCTAACTTCCTAGAAAATTTTATAATTTACAAAGACTTAGAAAAAGTAGAAAACCCCAAATTTTTATTAAACAGATTAATTAGACCAATTTTAATTAAAGCAATATTTAAGAATATTGGGGGTAAATCTATGTCCAGAGGTTTTATAAGTGAATTTTACCAAACCTAGGAACAGATCATGCTTATATTTGAAAAATTAACAATCTATTCCAATCACTATAAAAAAGGAATATTCCATTTCTGAAATTTTAATGGTATTTATATGAAAACTAGATAATCACGGTATAAAAGAAAAATTATAGAAAGAGAAAAAGCAATGTCACTTCATGTATTAAGAAATACAAAAATAAAACATTAATAAACAGAATTCAGTAATGTATTAAAATACACCCTGTGTAAAGTGCTCACTCATTCATAAAAGTGTATTAGTAGATTTTCTTCATGGAGCAAGGCTTTACAATGTCCCCTCTCTTCCACTGACTTGAATTTATATCAGCTGAGGTGTAGGGACCTAGCTAGAAACTCTATTTTCCAGTAATCCTTGCAGTTAAGTGTGGCCAAGTGTTTGCTGGTAGAATATGGGCTGACATCATAGGCCAGGGCACTTCATAATGTGTTGCTTCTTCATCTGGATGTGGCAAGGACCCAGCTAGACTGGGAAAATGAGCTCAGAATCAGAGGGGATCCTGGAACAAAGTTGATTTCAAGACATCAATATCTGCAAATGCTAAATAAAGCAGAGCCTTTTGCATTCTGGACTTTTTCATGATAGAGAAAAATTATTTGTACTGGTACATATATAAGTAGGCATGGGCACAAGTGTATATCTTCGTGTACTAAAATACTAAAATAATTTTTTAAAATTATTTAATTCCTAACATATTGTAAACATACTCTGTGTACCTAAGAATTTCCATCCTAAGTTTGATGGTTTCACAATATGATTTCTGGTTAATTGCTTATAGTATATTGGCTTTTAGTGCATATTTGAATTAAAATGTTGGACCTGCATATTTTACCCATTCACTTTATGGAAATACTTACAAATATAAAAATTTATAATTCATACAAATTAAGTAGCAGAGAGTTTTTAATTCAAATTAACCTGTCACATACTGTAAATAGTTTTTCATGTGTGAAATTGGGAAATAGAGATTTATAAATGGGTGGATAAATGGATGGATGGAAAATAGGTAGGCAGTCAGAGATAAACAGGAATAGCTAAGAGCTTTTCAAGAGCTCTTGAAAGGCAGAATCCTGCCATGCTTCTAGGCAGGAATAGAACTTCAGTATTTCTCACTGACTTACTGACTTTTTGTTTGTTCTCTTGGGTCTCTTCCTTAGCAATTATGTACTCCAGAATTGTCCCTCTGTTCAGTGCTTATATGATTTATACCTAAGGGCAATGCATCTGGCAAGATTCATCAAGCAGAAGAAATGCAATTCCTTTAGAAAGTGAGAAAAAGGCAGTTGTGGAAGTTATGGGAAGCTTGTAAGCAGTAGAGCTTTCAGGACGATCACCCTTAGGAAAGTCTACATTCAAAAATTGAGGATCTGGATATATATTCCCTTATAATCATACATGACTGCATATCCCCTAGAAATCCTACGTGTGTGTATCTTCAGGGGGACACTCTCACTTTTAAGACCAGCTTCTGACCTCGATTAGTGCTTCAGATAATATGGTGTATGGATCTTGTGTCGTAGAAATGACTGGGATATTTATTAAAAGTGAAGACGTTGGAAACTTGATCTACAACTCTAGATGTGGGGCCACAGAATTAGGCTTAATCCTATCAAAGTACTCCTGTTACAGGGAGTCTGTTCTAGTCCAAACACAGAAAAGTGTATGAAATATTTTTTTTTTAATTTTATGGAATCTTTTTCCTACTTCTCAGTGCACATTAAAGGAGATTCAGTTCATAACTCCTAGTGATATTTCTCAAATATTGCATTTTTTCTTTCCAACTCTGTCATATTCAGTCCAACCCTGTTCCTTTCATTCACCACTGACATTTCCCATTACCCATAAAGCACACCCAGCAAAAATGCCAGCCCCACCTACTCCCATTCTTGGTTATGTGGGTTGACCTTATAGCAGTCTTCTCTTTCTTCTGTCAGAGCTTCTTTCCATTTTTATCTCTCAGTTCTATGATAGTTCATCAAAAATGCTAGAGAATCAAGAGGGTAAAAATGGATTTGCCTCCAGGGTCAGACAAAAGGAAGACATTTTGATGCACAAGGTGTTGGATTTGGTACCTTTCTTCCAGTTCCAGGAATTTCAGTAACTGGAAAGCAACCTCATGGAAGAAACAGTTCAGAGATTCTAAGAATAACATGAGCCACAAAATTAATATATCAAAAATCACAGGTTCACTGTATCTTTCTAACTGTCCTCCATACATAGATGATCCCATGATCTTATGAGAGGGGATTTTTACTGTTCAAATTACACTTGGATTTCTAATCTTTTTGGTTAGAACAATGTGCAGAAAAAAGAAGCAAACTCAGTTTGGAAAACTGGATTCATTTATATCTGAATTGACCAAGCTGTCTCCTGAAGAGCAAAGGAAGTAGGAGAAGTCTTGTAGACTAGGTCCTCTGGAAGCAGTTACTGAGACTTATCGTCTAGTATCAGAAGTTTATGAAAGCCAAAAAACAGTGAAGAAAAGAACAAAAATGGGCAAATGAAGAAATTTAATTGCCATGTGGGTCTGACAAAGCCTCAGTAACCAACCCCTGTCCCCAGAATCTCTGGAATGTATATGGACACATAATTGGGCTGAAATAGATGGGGGTAGGTCTGCATATCCCCCACCTCTCTCAAACACCACATGCAAGCTGCCCTGGACAATGTGGGAGTTGGGAAGAAGAGATTGCTCTCTGCAGCTGAGGCAGAGGCAATGCCTAAATCAGCCTACAGCTGAAGGCTGCCAGCTTACCACATTCCCCCAACTTATCAGCAAGCGCTTCCATGCCAGGATTTGGGTCATGCATCTGCAAGTGCATCTTGAGAGGGAGCAGTAGAAGGACAGGCAAATGATGGAGAGAAAGCCACGAGTGGCTTTGAAATTGGAGATACAGGAGCAACATTGGAAAGGGGTGTGAGAGCTGGAAAGTGTAGCATTTATGCTGGAATGCCTGTGATTTGAGGAAGATAGGTGGTGAAACAAAATACTACGGTATTCTGTGCTCTCATCAATTTCATCCTCTTTGAGCATATTTCAAAAGGACTTAAGTAAACATATAAATTCTTCTTTAGTTTTTGCGTCTAATAGTAGGCCTAGACTGTATTCAAGCTTTCTGTGGGGCACAAATGGATTGTCACTCTCTTATTTAAAATTCTTTAGTGACTTTTCATGGTCCTCAAAACATAATACCCATTTCCTAAGATGGCAAACATTATCCTATACCTTTTACCTTTTGTCCTCATTTACAGTTTCTCTTCACCCTCCTTCTCACAGATTATATTTCTAGTTTAGCTGTGACTTTCCTCCTTCCAGTGCTGCACATGTACCTTTTACTCAGTTGAACTCACTTCTCTAGGTTTCACCTTAAACACCATCCCCTCAAGGAAACTTCCCTGACCCTAGCACCTCAATTATACTTCACCACAACCAAATTTTCCCTTTCAAAACATTTAGCATACTCAAAATTATTTATTTAGCTCAGTTCTGATAGTCTCTGAGAAGTTGAAAATTGTATGAAGGTAGGGAGGTATCTGTTTGCTCATTGTTGTATTCTCAGTGTTTCATGGTGGGGAACATTTTGAACAGTGGGGTTATCAATCTCAATGAGCATTCATGGTAAAGGACTCTGAAAAGAGCAGCTAAAGATTGGTAACTAAATTATTGGTATTTGGGGTGGATTTAGAATATGAGTAATTATTACTGTAATATTTATGATAGTTAACACTTCAATGATACTTCATTCCAGATAATTTTTTAATTCTCACATGAATCAGAGACAATCCATTTTATGTGAAATGGATGTAACAATTCATTATATCTACATTTTTTCAGACGCAAGAACTAAACAGCAAAGAGATTAAGTAAATTTCCTAATTTCACACACTTTGTAAGTATTACATCCAAAGATTTTATACTGGCTCCCAATCTAATGCTTTTCATAATATTCCATGGCATCATTTTGTGTTTGGGTTTGTCATCCATAATAACAATATAAGAAGACAATATTTTCTTATTATCAAAAATTTTTAATTAAGAAAGTAGAGGGGGAGGGTGGCACCTGGGTGACTCAGTCAATTAAGAGTCTGACTCTTGATTTTGGCTTGGATCATGATCTCAGTGTCTGTGAGATTGAGCCCCACATTGGGTTTGTGCTGACAGCATAGAGCCTGCTTGGGATTCCCTCTCTGCCTCTCCCTTCCACATGTGCTTTCTCTCTCTCTCTCTCTCTCTCTCTCTCATAAGTATTTTTAAAAAAATAAATTAAAAATATGAAAGTATCAGGCATACAGTTTTGTGTTTTTTCTGCTGAAAAGTGGATTCCCACCAATGACCCTTTCTTCCATTTGCTTTTATATCAAATGAATACCTAAATGGGCACTTAGCAGTTACTGTTAGCTGTGTCTGCCTTCTCTTATTCATGAAGGGATTCTTCAGACGATATGAATGATTTAACAATATCTTTTGTGGTTATATAATGTAGAGATTAAAGTCATGAGATCTAGCAGAGATCATCTTGTGTTCAACTCTCACCTATTTTGGAGGAAAACAATTTTGAACCTATTTTTTCATTTGTAACTGGAGATCAGTACTCTTACAGAGTAAGAAACTGACAGAGAGAAAAAAGCCCATTTTATTTTTTAACCCAAAACCATGTTTACATGTTTACATGTTACCTATTGTGCTGACCTAGAACTGCTCATTGTAAACCAACAGTAGCTAATTAAGTTTATGTATATTCAGTTAATGGAATTTGAAAAAACAATTATCTACCTGATTGATACTATAGTTCTCTTGGCTTATGCTCATAAGTTTAGGGTTCACCATTATAGTTTAGGGTTCAACTGAGCAACGTGGGCTGCTAATACTTTCATGCTCAAGGTCAAAGTAACCAATGATGTCATAACCCTGTTTTCTAGTCACACCTAGCTGACTGTGAGTCCAGTGTAAAATGTCAGAATTTCACCTGGTCCTGATTAGCTTCTTAATTTTTTTTTTTTTTTTTTTTACTTTCTTGGTACCATAAGCCCTGTATTGTTTCCTCAGTTATGATCTAGCCTAAAGCCAGCCATTCTGCCATCAGAGTCAGCAGCATACATTGCTAATCATCAAGTTTTATTTCCAACTGAGGCTTGACAGGTCCTCCAAATCCTTCTTAAGCAGTCAAACAACTAATTGGAGTTGGCCTGAAAACCATGTGTCATTCCAGGAGCAGGAAATCAGACAAGTAATGCTAGTAAGGAGTAGAAGCATTAAGTAAGACTTAAGAGTGAGATCAGACTTGACTTTGGCCTTGACTTATAAAAACAATAAAAACAATGTAGAAAAAAAAAAGAGTTTATTTCAATATTCTGATCCAGTGTGCACCACCATATAGCATTCATGTGCTCTTACCCTAACCAAATTAATTTTGGTTTTCCTCTCCACCACATATGGGAATACTCATTACTATAAATGAGAAAAGGAGTGAACACTCATGGCTTTCTTCCACTAATTTCGAACATTTTTTTGAGCAGCCCGCTTCCCACAGGGGGAAATAACAGATAAAAGGATAAGGAAATAGACAAAATAGGGGACTTTGGGAGGAATAAATATTAGGGATTTTAATTTTGTGCTTCTTAATATTTTAAAGTTCTTGTTTCCCTCTGAAAAGTTGTTGAAAGCTATCTACTTTCATGCCAAGAAATATACACTTGTGAGACTTTTAAAATATGTGTATGATGTCAGTGACCACTAGAGGCATCCATGGATCACAACATCGTAATCTTGTCTAGACTTGTGGCTTCCTAGTATAAAAATTCAGATTACAAATGGCCAACATTTGAACAAGAGTATGAATTTTTTCAGTAATACAGCATCTTGTGCTGCATGTTGGATTCTCATTATCTGTTAATCATTTTGGAGCACTATTTTCCACATTTCAGCTATTTGCATCCCACTTTCATGGTTTTCCCAATGTGCAAAAAAATTCTATAATTTGTTTAATAATTCTCTTTAAATTGTTTTGAACAAATAATCTTATATAAACTTTTATATTTCAACAGTCAACATAAAACATATATTTTTCTGTACGATTTTCATTCCCATAATGATCTTCAGAGAGAGAAATTATTATCACCGTTGTACAGATGTGCAAACTGAGTCAGAACAGTGAAGCAACTTGGGTATATTTCTTTTGCTAATAAGTGAAAGAAGTAAGATTCAAGTACAAATGTAACTTTGCCCTCAACCGCTGAGTTTGTTACTTTTTATGCTTTCAGTAGGTTGTAAGCCATGAGATGTGTTAAGAACGTGGAAAGATTTCCCTAATTTGGCTACATTTTTTTCTTGTAAAATGTTAGGATAAGTGGCGCCTGTGCACATGTGCACGCACACACACGTGTGCCCACACACACACACACACAAGAATATTATTTAGCCACGAAAAATATCCCGCCTTTTGCAACAGAGATAGACCTTGAGGGCATAATGCTAAGTGAAATAAGACAGAGAAAGACAAACATTGTATGATCTCACTTATATGTACAAGCTAAAATAAGCCAAATTCATAGAAACAGAGTAGAATGCTGGTTGCTGTGGGTTGGGGTATAGGAGAAATGAACAGATGTTGGTCAGGGGGGCACACTTGCAGTAATAAGATGAGTAAGTTCTACAGATCTAATGTATAGCATGGTGACTATAGTTAATAATATATATCATGTACTTGAAATTTTCTCAGTGTAGGTATTAAATATTCTGACCGCACACACAAATAATGCTAATTATACAATGATGGAAGTGTTAACTAACCTTATGATGGTAATCACTTTCCCACATATATATGTCCATGAAATACTCATCATATGTACACCTTAAGTTTACACAATGCTATATGTCAATTATATTTCAGTGAAGCTCAAAATATATATGCAGATAAAAAAGAAATTCATAGTAAAATTGCTTAAAATATATCTTGATATGGCACCTTGTCCTAAATATATAAATACATTGCCCTTGAAACAAAAATTAGATTATACCTTCAGATTCTTAGTCTGATTTTTTAGAAAATCATGTTTAGATTTTTTATTCAGGTTTTTTCATAACTCTTAGATACACATTTTTAAAAGTTCTTTGGGGCACCTTGGTGGCTCAGTCAGTTAAGCATCTGACTTTACTCAGGTTATGATCCCATGGTCCATGGGTTCGAGCCCCACCTCAGAGCCTGGAGCCTGCTTCCAATTCTGTGTCTCCCTCTCTCTGCCCCACCCCCTCTCAGATTTTGCTTCTCTCTCCAAAATAAATGAACCTTAAAAAAAATGCAACAACAAAACTTCTTTGAATATTTCCCCAGATTATGATCCAAAGGTTGGTTTCTTGATTAAAAATTAAGGAATGCTTATTTTTTAGGCTTCTGATAGGAGTGTTTATTTATTAGCAATAATCTTTCTGCTATTTGCATATATTCTTGTGGAAATGTCAGTTTCCTGCTCTGCCTTAGAAAAATGCTGATCATGTGACCCATGGTAGGGCAACCAAATGCTATCTCTTTGAAATATGAAAATGAAAATAGTTGAGTCAAAAGGATTAAAATGCTTAGACCTAGTTTATTTTATTTCAGGCTACCTAAGAGACATTCACTGGCCCCTGATTCCTGCACCTCCATGAGATGCTTTTCTGGCTCTAGCTGAACCTGGTCATTTCAGTTCTATGAACTTTGAGGTATCCTAAAATCCCTATCTGCCTCTTTTGGTTAGTCAATTTTTAATGCCTCCAACAAGAACTCTAAAGGACAGCATTCTTGTTTCTAAACAATAGTATATGCAAGCATTAAGGTAGGATTCAGAAAGAAATGAAAAAATAAATCCAAATGACAAATGTGAACTGGCAATGTTTTATTTACAATCTGCTTGATCAGAGACAACATTCTCCTTTCATTGAAACCAAATGATTCTGGGCTTACAGTTAATATCAGAGTGAATAAATGCAATTTCAAACTCAAAATTAGACTCATTTTCTAATGCGAGCATAGTTCCCTCAGCAAACACAAATGTCCTTATTATGCTCTGTGTAGATTTTATTTTTAACAGTATGCTTGCATCTCCTTTGGAGTCACTTTGAAACTTGTCCAATCTTGCCAGCAAGTGATCATCAATTAGATGTTTCTGTGAATAAACATCCAATTTATTGCAATGATTTACAGATATAATTTTGCCTCTCTCTGTGTAGCTTTCATTATTTAACTGTGTATAGCAACAATGAATGTATGGACATAAAAATAGCAAGGTATGTCTTATTTTAAGTAGTAATTAGGAAGAAAATTTCCTGTGAAACTGATGGAATGATTGTCAGGATCTAATGGGCTTGAATAATATCATTTACATTTGGAGTTAAGCCTAAATATAAAAGAACAAAGAGTTTAGCCAAAAGAAAATCCAAGTATTTAGTTACGAAAATTATGTGGTTACTGAAACTGAAGCTGAAGATAATTATTGTGAACAGGTGAAGATGTTCCCTTCCTTGGGAATGGAGGCAGAGAAGGAAATCTTTAATTAAGGCATGAATGTGTATGTGTGTCCAACAGCAAGAAACCTTTAAAAATAAACAAGTTAACTGATTCAGTTCAGAACAGAACATATGCTGTTTATTCAAAGTAACATATATTTAGAATTAGAGGATTAGGTATACTTGTAATTATTGCTGGAAAAATGTGTACATCAGTTTGAAATGTTGGCAATATTCAGGCAGGGAGAGTTTACTACCATTTCAGTTAAAAAAATTTAAGCTGCAGAATCAATTATGTACTGTGATCATTCCACTGAAAAATGCATTCAGTGGAGAAGGATATATGCTAGAGGGGATATGCATGTAGGTTTTGTATCAGAGTACCTATGTTCAGATATAAACTCTACTAGTTATCGTCAAGTTAGCTAATCATCTTAAGTCTAAGTTTCCTAAAATTTAAAGTAAAAGGTAATGCAAATAATCTCATTGTGTTTTTGTAAAGTTTAAATGTGCACAGTCTAACATATAATAAGCAGTCTAGAATGGTGAACTCCTATTACCTTAAAACAACCAAACTATTTTTATTCAGTTCTTATATTTTATAAGTTTGATTGCTATAAGTTAAACCATTATGTTTCAAACCAGATTAACTACTAATTTATATTAGGGTTTTGTTTTGTTTTGTTTCATTTTGTATTAATGGAACTATTAACATTTTGGACAGGTTTTTTTTTGTTTGTTTTGGAGTGTTCTCCTATGCATTGCAGGATGTTTACCACCATCCTTGGTTTCTACCCAGTTGATGCCCATAATAGCTTCCCTCCCTCCTCACCACCTCTTCCCTGTCATGATAATAAAAAATGTTTCCAGATATTGCCAAATGCCCACTAGTTGAGAGACCACTGAACTAGATCAAATGGTTGGTTGATGGTGTTTGGAAAGCATTTCAGGGACATTTTAAATGTTAATGATCATATGAATATGCTCATTATCTTAGAAGAATATTTACTAAAATTTTCTAGTAAATAAAAAAAAATTACGTGTAACATGACAGTAAGCACCTGTGGAGGCTGTCAGCCATCTTTGAGAAGATATTGTGGTTGAAAATGAAGTGGAAAGTCCAAAGTATACCTTACACTTAACCCCCTGGATCCTCTAAAGAACACAAATTGAAAAACACTGGCTCAGAGGGAGGACCCAGAGGATAGGAAGCAAGATGATAATTAGAAAGCAATTGAGCTAAATTTCAACTGTATACTACATATAAAGGAAATGCTAACTTTTCATCATGGAGCCAAGACCAGTGGATACTTAGCAACACTGTTACTTACTTGCATGATGTTTTTGGTTGCTAAACTTCTCTTTAAGAACTCACCTCTGCGCCAAGTGTTGTGGTAGGGATCAGTAGTACAGAGAAATTTTCATCAAAGTCTTTGATGAGTAGCATGGTAGAGTGTATAGGTTTTTTACTTTATCCCAAGACACATTGAAGACTGTGCATGGCACATTACGCCTATTAAAAGTATTTATAGAATACATGAGTGAAGAAGCAAAAGGCAAAAGAATTTCTCTTGTTCATCTTTAGTCGCTCTCCTACCTGCTTGAAGGGTTTTGAGTTATCTGTTAGTTCTTATAATTTAGGTTGCCAGATAAAATTTACAAGGCTCAGTTAAATTTGAATTTCAGATAAACAACCATTTTAAAAAATGTTTTACTGTTAACTCCACAATATTTAAGACATAATTATATTGAAAAAATACATTGCTTTTTCTGTAATTGAAATTTTAACTATTCATTCTGTAATTTAACCTGCCAATCTGCCAATTCTGGCAACCCTACGTGGAATTCTTTAATCAGTCTTCTTTGCCCTTCAGCTTTCCCTCTTCCTGGAATGTTCTTCCCTCCCATTACAGCCTTTTGTTTTTTATTTACTTTGCCTTGTCATCTCCTACTAACTCCTCACACCTCACCATCAATACTCCATCCCATGAAAACTTGCACTGCTTCACCACACCAAATTGGACTCTATATTATATGGCATAATAGCACCCTGTGGTTCTTCAGGATGTTTCATAATCAAAATCAAATGATCACACATGTATTTATCAGTTCACTATGTTTGTCTCAAGCTAGATTTTAAACCCCATGCCAGCTGGATCAGGATCTGTCTTTTATTGAATGCTGCAGCTCCAGCACCAATTATTAGGAGCTCAATAAATATCTATGTAATGAATACTTAGATGTTGTTCATCTGGAATAGTTCTGCTATTGACTTGATATATTACTAGAGCAAAGCAGGACAACTTTTTATGCATGGAATGGAAAACAATTTTTGCATAGAATGAAATACCCAAATATCCATTAATATTTTGATGTTAATGTTTCATACTGAGGCTAAGGCCTGGACGAGAACCTTTTGAGTATCCCTAGACCTTTTTTCCTTGATTGCTGAAAGAAAGAAAGAAAGAAAGAAAGAAAGAAAGAAAGAAAGAAAGAAAGAAAGAGAAGAGAAGAGAAGAGAAGAGAAGAGAAGAGAAGAGAAGAGAAGAGAAGAAAAAAGAGTGAGAGAAATTCAACAGGAATCAGTAGATTCACTTAAGTACGTCTGGGAATTTGTAGTAGCTATATTTTCCACTACAAATGGACAAATTTGTTTGTTTGGGGCTCATATAGTTGACCTTTTAATTAGGTTACTCTCAGTCTCAGGTTTTACTAGCCATTTCCCTTACCACTAAGTATGAATCAATAACAGATTGTATCAAGGCTTAAAATATCATAGAACCATAGTATTTCACATTAGAAAGCAACTTAGAATCACTAAGCACAGCCTTTCCTGAAGGGGATATGATAAAGCATCCCTTCCACTGTGCTTTGTGTTAAAAGATACCTGAAATCAAGTAATTTTGGAAACAATCTATTCAAAGCCCAGGGTGACATTCATTATAAACAACGATTAATAAAAACCCTGTGGTAAGGAAGTTGTTTACCTGATGTCAAACCCACCATTACGAAGATTATGTGACTGAGAAATTCATTCTTTAACATTTATAAACATCCACAAAACATTGTGAAATGTTTATCTGTATGAGAAAACTGAGGCATTGAATAGGTAATTAACTCTTCTGAATTTATGCAGTTATATAGAAAATTAGTCCCCTGATACCTATTCTATATTATAACCCTTAATTCAGGAAATTCACATTGGGAATTATTTGAATTTGATCATGTTTATCTCAAATGTAAGAAATATAACCATGATGTTACTCTATTTTTTCTCTGTCGAGTGCTTATCAGATGTATGGGGTTTTTTCCTTTTCTTTTCTAGCATTGCACTAGAGATAGACAAAATAGATCTAAAATTCTATGTTGGATGATCAGGTGCAAATCTGTAAAGAGAAAGGACACCCAAAACATTTCTTCTTTTTTCATTTCATTTTGAATATATGAACCAACTCCCCCCTCCACAAAAAAATAAGAAATGTCAATTACATGCAAAGCACTATTTAAGAAACTGATGATATGGTAGTAAAAAGGAGAGTCAAACTCCCTTTTCTCTTTAGAAAAGAAACATTTAAAGTTGTGCGTGTATGTTATGTTATTTTAGAAAATGATATGAGCCAAAAGACTATTAGAGTATGATAAAGGGTGATAGTGTATATTTTAAATAGTCTGATGAGAAATGACCTACATAAAGATAAGATTTAAATAGTCTCTTAGATGAAATTAGTGAAGATATCCTTGCTGAGGGAGCAACAAATGAAAATGCTCAGGAATGGGAGTAAGCTGGATACTTTTGAAGAAAAACAGGAGACCTATGTTTCTAAATAGAGTTAAGTGAGGAAAAGTGTAGTTGGTGATGATGATGGGGAATTATGTAGGAGCAAACTTTGTGGGGTCTTACAGTTCACAATACTGAGTTTGAATCATATTTTACAAAGGAACAGTGAGCCAATTGAGTCTTCTGATCACAGAGTCATGGTCAGCCATTTCCTTGTTCTCTGCCTCTTCCTTGTTAGACAGAAGACAGTGTGTAATCATTAGTTGGTTTCTGTCTGTCTCATTCACTGCTTATATCCCTCTTACCTAACATGGCACATAATAAAGCACTAAGCATCCATTAAGCACCTGTAGAATCGAATTAAATATAAATATGCTTCCACAATGTTAGTGAAACTGTATTTCTGCTGCGAAGGGGAAAATATTAAAGTGATTAGAGTTTAGAGGCGAAGTGTAAATTTGTACCTAAATAGATGACTGGGGCAGTATTCTTCCCACTTTGAGCTTTCCTTATTTTCATAAGAGAAGTCAACCAAGAGGCAAACGCTATTACTTCAAGTTGTGCCTTTGTAGACTAAACTTTGTCCTTCAGAGTGCTCACGTTAATTGTAATTGAACAGTAGGGAATATTAAAGGCTTAAGATATTCTGTAGGTTTACATCACCAAAATACATCAAATTGAATATTTGGCAAGTTTCTCTTTATAACTGAATTGGCTCAGCTTTTACATAAGGTAACACATTAAATACAAAGTAAAAGAACTTTGCTTCTGCCTACAGTCTGAAGAAAATATTAATCTAGAGATTCCCAGCCAATATAGAGGAACTTCATTAATCAAAATGAAACTATTATTAAAGCCTCTAATGTTTACATAGCTTTGTGCTAAATGTCAGAGAAACTCTGTTCATTATTCTGTGCTGTTACTTCTGCCTAGAATTTTCTCTTCCTGGCCCCTTCTGTAATTGTTATCCTGATAAACTATTATTTATTCTTTAGAACCAAGATTAAATCTCTGTTGAGCAAAATGTATTGCCCATCTTTCATGTCCTCACAACTCTTCATCTATAGAACTTCTTACATTTTCCTGAATTCTTCATCTCACAAACCTATCACCACCTGAGAGATTTCCCAGAGACTGAGAGATTTCCCACAGAATGGATTCAAGTGCATCTTCTCCATGTCCTCAAATATTAGCCAGGGTCTAGCATGTGATGTGCTTTCAGTAAATAGCAGCTCAAAGAAGGGCTGTGGAGATAGTGTAGTAAAGATACAGTGCTTATTTTCAAAAAGCTTCTATTGTATTTGAGGATAAAATGCTAATAAAATAATGAGAAATACAGTAAGGTACCAAGCATCCTGGCTATAGAAGTTCAGAAAAGGGATGTTATTTATTGCAGAAAAACTTCAGGTAGGGAGACAACTTGAGGTGATGTTCTCAAATACAAAAGAGAAGGTAGAGGAGATTTAACAAATATCAGTGAAGATTGTTACAATAATTGGTATTCGCGTGCAATGTAACTGAATCAGCAAGAAATGATCTTGATACTGGGGAGAGTAACAATTGATAGGAAAAATATCTGCTTTCAATTTACTGTTCTAATAATTAGAGGTTCTTTACACAGTTTGTTGAGACAAGAAATGAACTACACAAAAATATTGTCTAGATTTTCCAACAGATAAGTTAACATAAGTTAATTAACTGGCCACTAGCAGTTATTTTGCAGATTAATTTCTCTCAGTGAACAAAAGCACAAAGGTGTTTGGAGAGAAAACTAGCTTCAGAGCAGAACAAAGAAGTAACTTCCTGTGATCTACTTCCTTTTCTTCTTTGCCTGGTAATAGGCACTGCTTAGACAGTTTAGATTCAGGACCAATATTGAGAACCAAGATACTACAAATTAGATACAGGGTTAGAGAAAGCAGTGCACATTTATATAATAGTTTCTATTTGGATTGGAGTCCAGGGCTTTGATTACTCTGGTAGCCTAATACCTGTTCCATGTTCATGGAAGTGTAATGCTTGCTTCACATTCATGGATAATTTCATCTTTCTCTGGAGATCAGTGAACACACATAAGAATGAGAAAACAAATTAGTCTGTGTTATATTGCTAGCTTCTATATTGACTACATTGGCTGATCAAATTCTAAAAGCTAGAGATAACACTTTCTCAGATAAGATAATATGGACTAATCTTTTATAGAATGAGATAACAGGTTGTCTGAGGTGTGTGCCTCCCTAGGAAAACTAATTTTGACTAGAGTTAAAGGTCCCGTTGAACTATGGGCATAATTTTTAATTTACAGGATTGGAACAAAAAATGCAGAGTTAAACTTTGGACTTTTTCTAAAAAACAGGAAGAATGAAACTGAACTGGAGATAGCACTTTTATATTCACTAGGAACTTGATTTAGGGTGGAGATAACATTTAATTGGTCTCAGTAATTAAAAAAAAAAAGAGTTTGAACCAAGAACCATTTGTGTAGAGGAGAAAAGGTAAACTTATTTTTCCAGAATTTTTTTTCTTTCTCTTTCAATTTTTTTCTTTTCCTTTTCTTTCTCTTTTTTTTCCTCTTCTTTCCTGTCTGCTCTAATCCTTCTCCTGATTTACTTTGCTTTCCCCTGAAAAGTGATGATCAGAGCAAAAATGTATGAGGGCTGAATATCAGTCTCAATTGTCTGCATGACAGATTTATATAAAATTAGGTCAAATATATCTAATGTTCCTTTGACATGTTAAATCAGATTTTGGGGAGTGCTTTATGTAACATATTGGTAACTGAAGAAAACCCATATTTTTGAAGAACATTTTCTTTTTTAAGAAAATTCACTTTCTGTCTTAATTTGTTAGGAAATTGAGAGATTTAACACAAGTTCACTTCATTAATGTAGCATCATAAAGTACCTTACTTTACTACTCCTCACCCTGTTCAATTAGAAGGTTTAGCTGGCAATTGTTGATTTCCATGGAAATGGCAACTGGTCAAGGAGAAAGTCTCAGTGTTGTTGCCATGACATGTTGTTGCCAGCGAGGATTCATGGGGTGCACTTTTCATGGGTAGATGAATATGCACAGGCTGAAGATTGGCCCTGAAGGAGACTGATGTCACTTCAGCACCTGACCTTCTGTAACATGCTGGGCCATTTGATTACTGGAAATAGCTCCACTGAGTGGTCTGGGCTGGCCTGGGATATAGCAGCAGCTGCGCTTTTTGCTTCCCTCCCAAAGAACACAAATGACTGTGTTTATGAGAGGGGACTGAGTAGAAAGCAGATTCCCCACTTCATTTTTTTTTTTTTCCTTTGAGTTCACCACCACCATTCCCATAAGGAGGTAGACAAAGTTGGTCTATGATCTGGAAAACTCTTAAGAGGTTGATTAAATTTAAATAATTGATTTAGAATGTCAGTACATGAAACTACAAATGTATGGTGAGAGGCACTTGGAATAATATTTGTTCTTCCTATTGTGATTTCTGATAAATTAGTGTCAACACCATTCAAACCAATTTTCCATGTAGGGTACAGTGCCTAGGACCATAAAGCTTTTGGAGGGCTTTGAAAATGTTTGAGGTATATGCAAAACTTACATACACACATATGAAAACAGAAAACATTAAATTATTGTTCACAAATCATTTCTGGCAACTAGATAACTGCAGTTTAATGCAATTCTCATAGAGATGTAAAAATCATAAAGTATAATCAAACCTAATGAGGTTAAAATTATTTTAAAAAGTATCTCATAAACTCAAAATTATAAAGATTGGGAAATTTGATTTCCATTTATTATAATTATGAGATGTATAGGTTTGTGGGTATATTTATATGTCTAATACAACATGGGGTGAAGCCTCCCAGAGTAGAATATATGGGCCATGCAGGTCCTAAAATGACCCTACCATCATCTATTCACACAGAAATTTCTAGTTCTTTTTCTCTGTCACTTACCATTTACTTCTTTTTTTATTCCCAGGTCACCAGAGTCCAATTCACCACTTTATCATCTGAATCACTCCAAATTTCTAGTAATAGTTCTTCCTGCCTCCAATAGTGACTCTCTCTTTTAAATAGTTCCTACTAAAGCTTAATTTGGTTGACTGTACAGCTTTGCCCTTGTTCTCCTTTCTCAGTGGCTTCCAGGGCTGGCAGAGCAAAACCCAACCTTTTTACCATGATGGAAAATAACTTTTCAGCCAACCCACCTCTCCAGACTTATCTCTCAAAATCCCAACCACTGTCTTCTCCTTCTCCTTTCCACATATAATCACTATCTTTTATTCATATTGAAATTCTTGTAGTGCTTTAAATAATTAACATTTTTGTTTCCTTTGGGCTTTTTCATGCGATATTCTTTCTAATGGAAACATTTCCTTATTCTTCACCTTTACTATGCAAAGTGGATGACATCTCTTTATCATCGACATCTTAAAAACATTTGTTCTGTTTCCCAAGATAAATTGGGTGGTAGTTTTATTGGCTACCAAATCTCTTCTCCTTCCCCTCCTTCAGCCCTACTTTCTCCAACTGTAATACTCTACTGTGGTTCTTTCTTTATTTTGTACTCAGCTCTTCTTCTCTGTATTTCTTTTATACTATTTTCCTCTTTGGAATTCCCTAGCTCATTCTTTTACTATTCAACTCTTCCGCATTCTCCAAAGTCTTAAATTCATATTACCTCCAAGAAGTCTTCATTTGTTACTATTCTCTACTGTAAAAAGAAATGATTCTCAGAACACATAGCATACATTATGTATTTAATCTATTTTACATTTACCACATACTTCTCCAAAACATCACTGGTGTCTTGTCACATAATTATAAATGGTATGGTATGAACACTTCTGATAGGAGAAGAACCAGTTGCAAGTTCTCGTAGGAAAAAATTCCATATATCTCCTAAAACACCTAGCAGAGTGGCCTATTTACATATTAAAGGTTGATTAAAAAAAAACAAAAACAAAATAATTAATTGAATGAAAAAGTTCATGTGTGACAACATGATTTTGTTGAATGAAGAACAGCGCCAAATGGTGGAAGGGGTTATTTTATAACAGTTGAAAAACAAATTATGAAAAGTTATTTAAAAATCAGATGATAAGACAACTCAGAGCTATGAATCTTTAATTAATGTAGCTTGAGGCATCAGTAGTGATAACTTGTTATAAATTCTTAACCAAAATAAAATTGACTATGGTGGGAATCTTAGCAAAAAATTTTTGTGTACAACAAATCCAGTGTTCTGTGCACGCCTCTGTATTTTCTTAGTAGCACATTGTTCTCATGAGCTTAGATTTTTGTTTTTATATCCAGAATTGAAAGGATTAACTTCATGCAACATCTGCTGATCAATTGTTATTTGACTTGCCAGTGTTTTAACCTCAGCACACAATATTGTGGTAATTGTCACCTGTTTTTGTATCTCAGTCAGTAAAATACAATCATAAGCTTTAGACTTTATGTTTTGTGAGGATGATAAATTGTGTTCTGCTGTGTTAAACACACCGAATAAAAGAATTAAAAAAGCTGTTAATTAACATATTCTTGATAGGTTGGAGCATAGACATAATGATTATACTAATATCACTAATATTTCTTTAAAGTTAACATTTAAAAATAATAAGAGAAGAAATTTACATTTGAGAGGAAAATCACAAAAGTCTGTTGTATCACTTATATCTTCCCAGCCTGAGGTTTTATTTCCACATAATTTCAAAACAAATAATAAAAGCAGTAAGAAACAGAAAATAAAAATAGAACTATGAAAAATAGGTCAACAGGTTTTAGATTCTGTGTCTGTGTGTGTTTTTTCTTTTCTTTTGATGTTCTATTGTGTTTTGTCTTCACTGAAAAAAAAGTAGAATGCCTGAATTGCTCATTTTCCTGGACCATAGCTTTTCAAATCTTAGAAATCAACTTATGGGAGGTTTTGTCTACTATCTAAGACAGTATAGTAGCAGATCATTCTTGCTTATTCCATCCATTGTGTACAGCTATGGCTGGCAAGTGGCTGCTATCTAGAAGGTACATGTCCCTGCATATAAATTGAGCCATATGACCAGTTCTTGCTAATGGAAACTTAGTGATGTGTTTTAATTCTGGACTAAGTTAGTTAACAAAATTGAGTATCCTTCTCTATACTTTGGTTTGTTTTCCATCTGATTACTGGATGCAAAGGATTTCAAGTCCCTTTGTAAGCAGCAAAGATTAGAGGTGTGAGAGCCCGAAATTGAAAGACTACCTGATTTTCCAAATGGGGGTGAGCTAATTATTGACCAGGAACATCCACACAGGAATTATGTGAGAAAGTAGTAAACTTCTATATGTAAGCTACTGAAATGTGATAGTGTATCTATTGTAGTAACTGGAATTATCTTGTGTCCATTAACCCCAGTCTTGAGATCTAGATGGTGTTACTGCTGTTCACAATTAGATACTTTTGCTGGTAAATTTGGCTGCATCCTACAAAGAAATTTTATACAGTGCATTTCCAGAGTTCATATTCTTTTTAATCATTTTAAAAATTAACTGTCTATGATATTTAATGCCTTTGAGGATAAAGTATTAGCAATGCATAAATAAATAATTTAGGTAGTGCATCTGTTTGCAGTCTAACAGGAAAACAAATATTTATCAATTAATCACCCAATTAAAATAGGTGCTATAAAGGGAAAACAAAACAAAACAGGAGCTATGAAAAGGTAAACTCAAAGTCTTACCCTTGTCTGAGGGGAAAGAGAATCAGGTAAAAACCTTCAGAAACTTATACTTAGCGGCCAGATGAAGAAGATAATAGAGAAGGGACATGAGAGAGAGTAGCTTGAAATGTGAATATGCTTGGTGCTTTGGAATTTTGTGGTCATTCAAAGATATTTTGTGTGTTTAAGTAGTATGGTGCTCCCCTGGAAGAAGCACTCTCTTGCCAGTAAATAGCTAGTATGTAAAGATCAGTTACTTACACAGGCTACCCATTGGTGGAATAGAGGATATAAGCATACATAAGGAAGATTTCTGATACCTGAGATGATACAATCTGCTAGGGAGTCACTATTAACCCTCCTGTAACAAAGAATAACACAGATATCACATGATCAGATTTGACTTCCCATTTACTGTGAACATTCATATACAAACAGAACTAATGTGAGTACTTCCCTGGATTCATACAGAGAATATGGGACCAAAAAAATAAAAACAAAAACAAAAAGTTGACTTCTTTCCAGTGCAGTAACTAAGCTGAAATGCTGTAAGCTCTGATTTACCATTGGTTGGTTTCCATGTAAAGGAGGCCAAAGTCCAGAAGAAAGTGGAACAGAGTTGAGGTGATAAGACACATAAGCCAGATGATGTCACTGCTTAAACTCCAGGATCCAGTTGCACCTAATGCAAACTACCTAATTCCTAATTCCCTGTCCTTTTCCTTCTCTCTGTTTCTCTTCCTTGTTTTCTCCATCTTCTTCAATAAGCTGGATTGAGTTGTGTTAACTGAAATCACACTCACTAAAATAATATCAGGCTCTACAGAGCCCTGTACATCAGGAAGGGGATCTTAGTGGTTGCAAAGAAAGTAGAGTTGGTTACCACTTAAGGGGTTGTATGTCAAATTGAAGTATATAATTAAGCCTTCAGGAGGATGTTCCTCATATATGAAGTCCCCTTAGTAAGAAAGTTTTAGGATCAGGACAATGAACTTTATAAAAGTTGTTAGGCCTAGCAATATTTCATAGAAATTCTTGGATTTACTAACAGTTACATAAAACTGTATGCATCCTTTAATTAAAATTCAATAAAATATAAGTGCTGAGGCATTTGATCCATGAAATATAAATGAGTTACAGTCAAAAGCTTCTTTCATTCTTTCCCATTTTTTTTTAAATGACCTACATATTGTAAACCAAAAATCTATTCCTCCTGGAACCTAAGCCTAATAGACAACAGTTTGATCAATTTTTGTGGCATTTTCAGCTAACTTTTAATTATGACTCAAGCAGCAGGTGTGAAGGATTGAAGGCTAATGTGTAGAGCTTTAAACCATACCATAACAGGTTCCTACAGAAAGCCAAGCTTTGCTCACAGAAAGAATCATACTGAATAACATATCACCCAGACTCAAACATGAGAAATCAAAATTGAAACATTAATACCTTGAAAGTGAGTGATGCCAAGCATTCTCGTACAGCATAGTCACAGGTACTAATCTATGTAGCAGGGATACAAGTTTTCTTAGTTAACTAAGGCTCCTCTTACAATTGTATATAAAGTGCTGATTTTCAGTTATCATTGCAGTTTGTGCTAAAGCTCTTTTGGGTATAATTCTCATCAAAATCACTCATTCAGAAATTAGATATATTACATATCAGTGATATTATCATAAGAGACTATAGGCTTTATTCAGAGTATCTACCCCATTGGTGAATTGTTCTGGAATTAGCTCATAAGCCAAAGGTGAGTTGAAAGACACCTTACTAAAGGGTCTGTCTTCAGGGAATCTGCCTCACCTCCATATTTCAGCCTGACCAACAACTGTTTCCTGAATTTATTTCCCAAATTTTGGCTTTATATCCAGTTTCCTTTAACTGTCTTCTTGGACTTAAACTAGTGGAATAACCTTTTATAAGTCAAGATAGCCTCAGGATTTGGCCTTGTTTTCTGTGCCTTAGTCCATATGGACATGCTTCTCCATTCCTGGATCATAGAAGGAAAAATAGGGACTATTTTTCAAAGATGAAAGTTTGAACAATTCCAAATGCCTCCTAGAGACAGAATTCAAGCCAAACTTATCTAGATAAAAGAATTGGTGACTTGTAGAATTTAAGGGTGTAAGGTCAGATAGAGTGATCTTCCAGAAAGCCAGAGTCAGAATTTCAACACCACGAGAACTTGTTTTCTCTTTGTTTTGTGGCTTTCCCCATTTTTGATTCATTCCGTCAATCTCTTCCTACATGGAAAACCCAAATGCTAGTAAGCTTATATGGGAGCCTCCTCTCAACAACCAGTCTCAGCATAAAAGAGAGTTTAACTTTCCTCATTGTCTCATAAAAATCCAAGAGTTCAATTTCACTGGGCTGGCTGACTTGAGTCATGCTTGTAGTCTACTATAGCTAGAAAAGAGAACAAGATGGTTGGCCTGGGCTAGATAGTATATTCATATTTGGAGCCAGAAGACTAATAATGAGAAATAAGTGATTCCCAGAATTAAGGTCTGTGAGCTATTGTCAAAAGAATGAACAGTGAATGTTGAGCAAGCAAATAAATAAAAACAAACAAATCAAATATCCTTTATATACCAGCTGGGATAATACAAAGCATATCTAAATTACCTTGTGATCAAAGTATTATTTCTTCTTAACACTCACTATACTGGATCCTGTCCTGAAATTGTAATGATTTATAGAGCTCATTGGCACATACAATCTTTTTCTAACTGCACTCTCTATGGACCCATGATGATTAATCCAGATCTGAATGGATCTCTAAAGGGGTGATGATGATTATACAGCAATCCTAAGAGAAACATTTCTAATTTAAACAGCCCAAATAATCACAGTGGCATTTCCCCAAATTCAAGGAGCATATCCATCTATAGTGAGCTGAAGCCAAACTCCTCCTGGGAGACTAAATGTAGGAAAGGAATTGATTTTGTTGGGTTTCCTATTAACACTAATCACCATTCTTTGATGTGCCTCAAATGTTTCTTGACAAGGAGATGATCTCCTTTTGGCAGGAAGCCAGGCATTTTCATCTGTAATGAAGCTTGCCTTTGTGCTGGATATATATATAGACTAGTTAGGACAGTCACATTATTCGAAAAATGTGTCACCTGACTCCAAGGAACAGATGTTCAGTAAAATGATTTTTTTTTTTTTGTCTTCAGAAAACAAATTGATAAACTTCAGGCATACCTTGAGAGCAGTGATTGGATTCTAATGGAACAAAATGGGGACACAATCAAATGATGGTTTGGCTACTAATTAGGATATTAAGAGAACTAGTAGGTATATAACATATAAGTTTCACACGATCAGGAATCTTTGTGTTAACCATGGTTGTTCTTATATACTTACAATAGAAGTGCCTGACAAGCAATAAGCACTTAAAATTATTGGTGAACAAATAGATTACAGGTAAAATAAAGTAAAAGTAAAATTCTGAATTAATCCAAATTATAAATCCTATTTAATCTGGTGAGAAATTAACTAAAACTCCATCCTTAATTCAAACTTCATCTTGAAATTCAACACAACACGGAAAAAACAAATCACTTAGGTCACATAGCTAGAAAACCAGTGAGATGATCCCAGGTATGTTTGATTCCAGAACCTACTATATTTATCTTCTATTCATTTTGTTGATACCAATTTTATTTCCAAGGAGCATGAACTCCAGGAATACACTGAAGAGGTTTGATTCCAGGATTCTTCTGCTCACTAGCAGTGAAACTTTGCAGGAGCTGCTTAAACTGTCTCAATTTCAAAAACTGAGAAGTGGATATATTGTGACAATTATAAACAGAATATTTTTAAATGATTAGAAGAGTTCCTGACTTGTAGAAAATTCTACAGATTTCCTTATTAAATAAGTTTCAAATACAACTGTATTTCTGAGGAAAAAAAATTTCCATAAGAGCAACCAATGTTTTAAACAAAGGTCAATTGTTATCAAGTTACCCGATATGTATTTTATCAGATTGTATCCTACATCAGTGCCAAAGCCAAGAATATAGAAAAGATTTCATAATCCTCATAGTCCTATTTGTGAAAATAAAATATCAGAATATATATAATATATAATAATGTGTAATAATATACATGAACAGACTTGGTCATGAATTCCTGCTCCTGATGCTATTTTTTTTTCAATTACTTAAGAGCTCCCTGGGATGGTTCTCCACTCTCTTCATATACTTTTAACACCAGTATAGATCTCTACCATATTTCTTTGATACCATTAGTTTCCTGAGTATAACAAAATTCCCCAAGAGTTTAATGCAGTCACATTATTTCCAAAAACATTAATGGTTTTGCAAAGGATTTTAAAATTGAAACCTGAAATTCTTATATTTAGGATTCCCTTATTACCAGAAATTTTTCATTGATAAATTTCCTCCACTCATTCCAGCATTCCTTTGGCTAAAATCTAATTACTTGCCTAAGAACAGCAGTGTCCATGCCACACACACCAGCTACACTCCTTGAAATGCCAGGCCCAGAGCACTACATGACTTTTTCTTCATAAGGCCATTGCTTTCAGGAACAGGAGACTTAACTGCCTTTTCCAACAAGAGAAGAAGCCAGAAACAGAAAGACAGAGGAATTTGTCCTAAATGTAAGAACAAGAAAAGATTGCAGCCAGAGATCTAATTCAAAACAGGTAAGTAATATGCTTGATGGGAGAATTTAAAGCAAAAATCAAGGATTCTTGCTGGGCTTGAGAAAAACATGGAAGCAATCAGGGAGAACTTTGCTGCAAGAATTAAAATAGTTAAAAAAAAAAAAACCTATCAGTCAGAAATGAAAAGTGTAATAACTGAGATTCAAAACAGTTTGGATGTAATGATGACAAGGATGAAAAAGCAGAGAAGTGAATAAATGATATAGAAGATAAAATTATAGAAAATAAGGAAGCTGAACAAAATAATTATGGGTCATTAGAGTAGACTTCGGGACCTCAATGACTGCATCAAATATTATAACATTTGTATTATAGGATTCCCAGAAGAAGAGAGAAAAAAAGGGTCCAGAAAACTTATTTCCAGACAAAAAAGCATAAAACTTCCTTAATCTGGGAAAGGAAACAGACATTCACATCCAGGAGGCACAGAGAACTCCCATCAAAATCAATAAAAATTGGTCAACACCAAGAAAAATTGTAATTTAATTTATAAACTAAAGTGATAAAAAAATGATCTTAAAGTCAGCAAGACAAGGAAGTCATTAACATACAAGGAAAAAAACCCATAAGGCTAGCTGGAGATTTCTCAACAGAAACTTGGCAAGCCAGAAGGAAGTGGCATGATATATTCAACATGATCAATTGGAAAAATCTGCAGCCAAGAATACTCTGTCCAGTAAGGTTATCTATCATTCAGAATAGAACGAGAGATAAAGAGCTTTTAAGATTAAAAAAAAAAAAAAAAAAAAACCTAAAGGAGTGTATTACTACTAAACCAGCCTGCAAGAAATATTAAAGGTCTCTCTTTGAGTGCAAATCAGAGACCAATAGTGAAAAAGAAAATAAAGGAACAGAGAAAACCTCCAGAAAGTACAAGAAAACAAGGAATAAAATGCGAATAAACACATATCTATCAACAATTACTTTGAATATAAATGAACTGAATGCTTCAATCAGAAGACATAGGGTATGAGAATGGATAAACACACACACACATAACACATATAACCATCTATATATTGCCTATAAGAGACTCATTTTAGACCTAATGACACCTATGAATTGAAAGTGAGAGCATAGAGAAATATTTACCATGCAAATGAATGTCAAAAGAAAATCAGAGTAGTAATATAAAGCAATAACAAACACAAAGAAACTAATTGATAATAATACAATAGTGGTATGGGATTTTAACACCCCATTTATATCAGTGGTCATATCATCTAAATAGAAAATAAAAAGGAAACAATGGTTTTGAATGACACACTGGACCAGATGGACTTAACAGGTATATTCAAAACATTCCAACCTAAAACAGAACAATACACATTCTTTTCAAGTGCACATGAAACATTCCCCCAGAATAGATCACACATTAGTTTACAAAACAGGCATCAACAAATAAAAAACATTAAGTTGTACCATGCACCTTTTTATAATCACATAGCTATGAAACTAAAAATCAACCACAAGAAGAAAATAAGGAAAGACTACAAATACACAGATGTTAAACAACATGCTGCTAAACAAAAATACATTAACTAGGAAATCAAAGAAGAAATAGAAACATTGAAACAAATGAAAATGAAAACACAACGGTCCAAAACCTTTGGGATTAAGCAAAAGCAATCCTAACAGGAAAGTATATAGCAATATAGGCCTACATTAAGAAGCAATAAAATTTTCAAATAAAAACCTTAACTTTACACCTAAAGGAGCTAGGAAAAAACAGTAACAAAAACATACAAAATCTCAAGCCAGCTGAAGGAAGGAAATACTAAAGATTAGAGCAGAAATATATAATATAGGACCTAAAAAACTGCAGAAAAATAGATCGAAGAAACCAGAAACTGAGTCTTGAAAAAAATTAATAAAATTGATAAACTTCTAGCCAGACTTATCCAAGAGAAAAGAAAAAGGATTCAAATAAGTCACAAATTATAGAGGAGAAATAACAAACACCACAGAAATACAATCGTATGCGAAATTATGAAAAACTATAAGCCAACAAATTGGACAATATAGAAAAAAATAGATTAATTCCTAGAAACATATGAATTACCCAAACTGAAACAGGAGGAAATAGAAAATTTGAACAGGCCAATACAAATTGAATCACTAATCAAAGTGCTTTCAACAAACAAGAGTCCAGGACCAGATTGCTTCACAGGTGAATTGTATCAAACATTTAAAGAAGAGTTAATACACTTCTTAAACTATTAAAAAAAGTTTAAGGAAGGAAAACTTCCAAACTAATAATATGAGGCCAGGAAAACAAGATACACCAATAAAAACAGAACTACAGACCAATATTCCTGATGAACATGAATGCAAAAATTCTCAATAAAAACTAGGAAACCAAATCCAATAATACATTAAAAAACATTCACCACAATCAAATGGGATTTATTCTTAGGTTACAAGGGTGGTTCAATATTTGCAAATCAGATAACATGATGTATCCCATTAATAAAAGAAAGTATAAGAACCATATGATCATTTCAACAGATGCAGAAAAAGTATTTCACAAAGTACAGCATCCATTCATGATAAAAAACCCTCAACAATTAGGTTTAGAGGGAATATACCTCAGCGTGATAAAGGCCATATACAAAAACCCCACAGCTAATATCATCCTCAATGGGGAAAAAACAGCATTTCCTATGGTCCAAAACAAGACAGATATATCCATTCTTACCACTGCTATTTGACATAGTACTGGAAGTCCTAGCCACAGTCATCAGACAACTAAAATAAAAGGCATCCATATTGGCAAAGAAGAAGTACAACTTTCACTTTATGTAGATGACATGAAACTATATAAAGAAAAACTGAAAGAGTCCACCAAAAACCTGATGGAACTGATAAATTCAGTAAAGACGCAGAATACAAAATCAGCATACAGAAATCTGTTGTGTTTGTATCTATCAATCACCACTAGACTTCACTAGAAGTCTGGCATATCTAGGTCATCTCTCCAACTCTATCTCCATATAGCTCTTTGGATAAGTCATATGGCAAACACTTCACCTCCAATTTAGCCAGTATTTTCTATTCCTTGTCTCTCTTACTGATGAAAACTGGATAAAAGAAATAAGTTCTAGAAGATCTCAAAGCAAATTATTATTAGTGAAACTCTAATAATAATTAGAGGGGGAATAAAAGAGGGGGAAGGGAAAGTGAAAGTCTTGCCAGGAACATTGGGAATCCACCTGGGCACTACTTTCTAACCAGTGACAATAGGGGCAGAGGAAAGGAATGATCTGGAGTATGCAGAGCATTGGTACTCTCTTGGTATGTTGTTAGAGAAAATAAGTATAACTTTGTCCCTTTATAGTTGAGACATATGAGATCAAAGAACTCAAAATAAACTTCCCATACCAAGATAGTTACAAATTTTGGGCCAGCACCCATGTTGTTTGATTCCTAAACCAAAACACTTGCATCTGCTTGGAATGCTTTCCATTTATGGTAGTGAAATGTGCCAGAGGTGAATGCCATTTGAGGATACTCAGATTAAGGAAATATCTAAAATGAATATATTTGCTTTCTATGTAAATGATCAATAAGATCATACTTTGATTTATGTATTTTACCTGGGCTTCTCTGTTTTTAAAATTAATTATTAAGAATATTTTGGATGGCTCATTTGGTTGAGCATCTGACTCATGATTTCTGCTCAGATCATGATCCCAAGGTCAAGGGATGACTCCCATGTCTGGGTTCATGCTGAGCATGGAGCTTACTTAATATTCTCTCTCTTTCCCCCTGCCTCTTTCCCCCACTCCCTCTCAAATAAATAAAAAGTAAATAATAAATAAAATAGAATATTTGTGTTGTAAAGTGGTATACAGACACTTGTGACTTCAACTTGTGAGTTCAGTTTATGAATTTAGCAAGTTTAATTTTTGTTTCATAGACTGCTTAGATTCCACTTAGATAGGTCTATCAGTATTTGAAATCAACTTCTTCATATATGTTAGATTTTGCCGTTCTTATGCAATACCCCCTTGAATACAAATAACGTCAAAACGAAAGTTGAAACAGTAGATGTTAGTAATTAGTAGAATTTAGCTGATTCAAATGTCACATGAAAATCATTTAATTGAGATACAGTTAGATTTAAAAAAACATAATGAGAAGCAATTCTGTGCTTGAAATTATGGTTGCAATCACACATAGCATCACTTTGATCCTGAGTGCAATGCTGACCCTTAGTAAACATTGAATTCGTATGTATTATTTGAATAAATTGATTTTCTATATCATGTCCTTGTTCTGAAGATTATTATGTACTCAATAAAACCACCCTTTTTGTTAGTTCTACAGATCTTTTAGCAAGATACACTTCCAAGGGAAAAGGAGAGATGAGTGTGCATATATAACATCTCTATAAGTATATTTCCATTTTGAAATTAGTAAAAGAAAATAAAAGAATTTTGCATGTAAGAAGTCATAATGAATAGAAGGAAATGGGGAAAGTTTGAGGAACTTAACTTTTTGTTTAGATAAGAATGAAAAAGAAAAAAGATCTGCTTTTTTCCGATTTTGATAGTGCTGCATAGTGAAATTCAGTTAATATTTTATACTGGGCTATTCTGTAATATCAGATCTTTTATTCTAAAATCACTTTCAATTGAATGGATTTCTAGGTATGTATATATATAGAAAAATTTATAGAATGGTTTGAAATGTAAGTGAAGATGGCAGGAAAGTTGGCCTTCCTGACTTGTGCATTGGTGCACTTTGTTTTTCCTGCCATATTCACTGTTTCTTTCATGTCAGACTTTCATCTAAAAGTAGACCGCCAAAAAATCAACTTTTTCTATCAAATTGCCAATCAAGTTTGTTCTCTGTGACTCGTTTTATTGAATATTAATAGTGACTTGATATCTAATGAGGTATTTTTAGAAATCTATCTTCCCTTTATTGAGATGTACCTCACATACTTATTCCCATAATTCATCAAGGAGAAAACACAATCTTATTCATTACACAAATTCATGAGGCATAATTAATATCATTTTTGGCAATATGAGCATTCAGAAGATTCCAAAAATCTTGAAGAAAAATATTAAATATCTCTTTCCTTCATCTACACATGCATGCAAATGAATATTAAACAATAACATATATATAATAAGTGGAAGAAATTTGGCTTGACAGAAATCCATAATGACAAAGCATAGGCTTTTAGATGAGGACAAGCTCAGTAGATAGCAGCAGTACACAATGATTCTCAAGACTCCTAATGAAACCTTAGGATGAACTAAGAGCGAGGGAGAGGAATAATGCATTATGCTTCACACTGATCAAACTGCTGTTGAGACACAGTGGCTAATTCTCTATGAGGGCTCATTAGAGAGAATGTTGATAAGCCAAACTGCTGAGAAAAACTGGAGATATTCTGTAAAGAATAAAGTCTTTTCTGGCAGAGGGGTTTTTAGAGACTAAAACTCCTCAGATCATTGCTGTACATAAGAAAATTAGACTTGTATTTATTACTAAAACAAATGATGGGATATAATAAGAAATTTGCTTCAGGTTTAAGAACATCATGGTATTTTGTTAGTCTTAGGAAGATATAATATGCCATACAAATTAATGAGGTCCATCACTTTTAGCAGACTCACTATTACAAATATTTTGGAGAGTGTCTTAAACTGAACAACCCTATCTCAACTAGACCCCTCAAGGCCTTTTCTAGACCTCTTTACCCCACTTGCTTCTATTGCCTAGGCTCTGATAAATACATTCCTGAGTGTTCTCATTTCTTTGCAGTAAATCCAGCCAATTGCGTCCTGATGGTTTATCTTATTTTCTTAGATCAGGTGACTAGCTTGAATCTGAGATAATTGAAAAAGCACAATGTATGTTTGCCAGGACTAGATTATCAAACCAGTGGTGGCAGTAAATATACACAGTACAAGAAGCAGATTTTAGATTCTGATTAGAAGCAGGGGCCATGGAACATCCACTTATTGACAAATGTATAAACCTGCAATTAAACGAAAAAACTATTTTGCACAGGGCTCAAAAAGATGTTGTTGGTCAAACTTTTTTTTTTTTGCATTTGAAATACTACCTCTAATTCCTGTATCCAGCCATTATGAAAATTAAATGTTGTGGTGTATGTAATTTGTCCCAAAGTTTCTGATTTTCACCATTTTATTATGGTCAGTTATAAACTGCTTGTTGCACGTAACAGCAAAGTGAAAGGATGATATTAATCAGAGCATTACTTTTAGCAAAACAAGGAAAGATAGGATTGTAATGTTAGGCACAGCATAGATTCGGGTTCAGAGGGTTATTTCACATTCCTAAAATATGCTGTTTTTTCTGCATTCCTTAATGCAAGTGAGCCCTCCTTTGAAAGCTGTTGCTGGATTGGAAAAGAAAAGAGGTCCTAAAATAAACCTGTATGTTATTCAGGCATCCTATATTCAGCTATGGAAATACAGGAATCTCTTTATCTAACATTGTTTTACATACCAATGTAACTGCAGCATCGGTATATATATATAATCATGAAACTCCTGTGTGTTGAACACGCAGACTACAATAAATAATAATAAAATAAGACCAAGGCAATAGAGAGAAGTAGAAGTGAGGGTTGAAAATATATTTGCAGAGACAATTTTGGAAGAAGTTCTAAAAGTGGAAATCTGGAAATTACTTCCTTTGGGAAAAGTACTTAGCACCTTTTCAGAGTAGAAATAATTCTCCAATATTTTAATCTTAAGAATTCTCTCTTAACTGACAAAAGTGAGAACTACTATCTCCAGTTCCTAACGAAGGCAGACTGAATTTAATGAGTGTCATTCCTATGTTAGCGTGATTTTTTTTTTCTCAGAGAAATCAAAGCTGGGTTATGAGATCATCAAGCCTGCCTTGCAGGGAACTGGATGCTGGTCTGAGCTATGTCGTAAATAGACATCAATCATTTTAATTAATTTCTAAGAAAAACAAAAGAAAACTTTGCAAATACATGTACGTGGCATAAACATTGAGCTATTCATAGGAAAAAATGGGATTAACAGCCTAAATGAAAATATTTATCTTTTACTGGGTTGAGAAAAAGTTTGCAATTTCTATCTTTGCATGTCATCCCAGAAATGTTTACTTAGTCGTTAACTTTTGTTACAATATAAGAATAAAATGGTTTGATAGAAAAATACAGCCCAAATATTTTGTGTCTTCTGCAGTGAAGTGGTGAAGCCAATTTCCCCATCTCATGTACTAAGCTGAAGTTATGATTTGATTTGACCAATAGAATATTGGCGAGGTGGCATTGTGGGTCCAAAGCCTAGACTTTAAGACGCCCAGTGTAGCATTTAGTTTCACCTTCTTGGAGTGATGGCTCTGAGCCATCATTTGCTCTGGAATACTAGAGGGTAAGAGACATATAGAGAAGACTTGAGTCACCTTGGTCATCAGTATTAATGCCAGACAAGTCACCGGTGCCATCTTGGGTCTTATAGTCCAGCCATCACTTGAGCTATGTGTAGTCATGTAAGTGAGCCCAATAAAAATCAGCGGAGAAGCCACCAAGCTAATGAACAAAGTATAAAATAGTAAAGTGTTGTTTTAAGACACAAGTTTGTATACAGTAATAAATAACTTAAAAATTGTTTATTAGATGAAGCTAGATGTAACGTCAGAATTCTTTGAAAATGGCTTATTAAATAATTGTAACAATATCAATAATAATAATTTCTTCTTTTTATTAAATGTACATTACATTTGATGAACAAAATTAGATACTATACTATTTCTGAGAAAACAAATATATACTAAGTTGGTGAGGCCAGGAAACTAATAATGGTAGCAACCATGTTTTTTTATTTACTTACTTTTATTTTATGAATTACCACACAGTAAAACTGTCCACTATTTTAATACACGTATGAAATAATGCAAGCACCACCAAAATCAGGATATGCAAAGGTTGCATTCCTACCAAAATGTCCTTTTGCCATCCCTTTACACAAGCAACCCCATTCTTATTCTTTGAAAATCACTTGATCTATCTTGATTACTATAGTTTTGTATTTCCAAAAATGTCATATATATGGAAACATACAATATATAATATTTTGATACTGATTTATTTCACATTCTGTATAAACTTTGAGATCCATCCAAGTGTCTGTGTGTACCAATAACTCCTTTTTATTGCTGAGTATTATTCAATTGTATGGAGGTACCACAATTTCTTTACCTTTTATTTGATTAATGACATCACTTTCTGATGATTATAAAAGGGGAGCTATGAACATTTACATGTTGTTAACATCATTTACATGATGTTGAATGAACATTAATTTTTATTTCTCTATGGTAAATACCTAGGAATGAGATTGCTAGATCATATGGTAAGTGTACTTTTAACTTAATAAGAAACTTTCAAACCATTTTGCAAATTATCTGTACCATTATACATTCATACCAGCAAAGTAAGAAAATTTCCAGTATTTTGTACCTTGCTAGGATTTAGTGTAGTCAATATTATTTTAGCCATTATGGCAGGTTTGTAGTGGAATCTAATAATGGTTTTAATTTGTATTATCCCAGTGCCTAACCATATTCAGCTTTTTATGTGTTCATTTGTCATTGTACTTTTTCTCTGGTGATATGTCTGTTCAAGACTTAGGGCCATTTTGTATTTTCTTTTTACCCTTTCATGAGATAGGTGTAGTAGCATTGTAGTGGAGAACACTATTTGAAGAGTATGATAACTAGCTTCAAAAATGACTCCAATGATTCCCATCATCTGATATTCACATCCTTAGGTGGTCACCTCTCACAGTGTGCAGTGGAAATGGGCTTGTGTGACCAATAGTCATAGTTTGCTGACCCTAGGATGTCTATTTTTTTCCATGTACTCATGAAAAGAAGTGTGTTTTGCTCTTGTTGAAATATTCTATAAAGGATAATTAAGTCCAATTGGTCCATGCTGTTTTACTCTTCTATATACTTTCTAGTTTTATGTCTGCTAGTTCTGTATATTACTGAGAGGTGAGTGTTGAAGTCTTCTCTATTTATGTATTTGTACATTTCTTTTTTGGTGGATTTTTGCTTCATATATTTCAGAGTTCTATTGTTAGCTGCAAACATGTTTAAGGATGTTTTGCCTTCTTGATGAATTAACCATATTTATATTCATATAATATCCCTCTTTATCCCTGCTAATTTTCTTGATTTGCAAGTAATATTTTGTTATCAATACAGCCATTCCAACTATCTTTTGATTAGTATTTGTATGCTATATCTTTTCCCATCCTTTTACTTGTAACTCACATGATATATATGGAATGAGTTTCTTGTAAATAGAATATAGATGGATATTTTAAAATTCATGTGTCTTTTAATTGGTATGAATCAACAATTTGCATTTAATGAAATTATTGATACATTAGGATTTACATTGTTGTGAATGGAAATTTGTCCTTCCTGAAAGTCATATTTTGAAGCCCTAACCTCCCACTGTGACTGTATTTGAAGATAGAGCCTAGAAGGAGGTAATAAAGATTAAGTGAGATCATATGGGTGAGACTTTAATCTGATAGGGCTAGTGTCCTTAAAAACAGGGAAAGGGAGAGAGGCAAACCATGAGAGACTCTTGAATGCTGACAAAAACTGAGGACTGATGGATGTGGGGGGGAGGGGGGGATGGGCATGGAGGAGGGCACTTTGGGGATGAGCACTGAGTGTTATGTAGAAACTAATTTGACAATAAACTATTTAAAAAAAAAAAAAAAAAAAAGATGTGGAAAAAAAAAAAACAGGGTAAGGGGGTGTCTGGGTTACTCAGTTGGTTAAGTGTCTGAGTCTTGATTTCAGCTCAGGTCATAATCTCTGAGTCCATGGGATTGAGCCCTCAACACAAATTGAATTTGCTGGCACTTTAATCATGAACTTCTAACCTCCATAAACTATGAGAAGATAGCTATTGTTTAAGCTATTCAATCTGTGTTATTTTGTTATGGTAGCCTGAGCAGACTAATCCACAGGCTTACCATTTTATTATTTGTTTTCTGTTTGTTTGCTTGTTTTAAATTCCTCTGGATTTTTTTTCTTTTCCATATACTTTTTGGGTTATTTAAGCAACTTGTAGTATTCTACTTTGATATATCTGTTGTGTTTTTAACTGGTTCTCTTTGTATACTTTTTAAAAAGTGATTGGACTAGACGTTACAATATACACACTTAACTTCACAGCCTATCTTTAGAGTCAGCATTTACAACTTCAAGTTGAATGTAGAAATTGCCACATAGTTATTTTTAAAACCCCTTTACTTCATAGTTTTCTTATGTATAACATCTATGTACATTCAACCTACCCCTCACCCCCAAATTATGACACTGATTGGTATATTGCAATTCAGTTCTGACACTATAACCACCTGAATTTAGCATCAGATTCCACAGATGGAAGGGCATGGTCACCAACAAGACTTTTCCCATTCAGATTCCACAACTTCAGAATTCCCCAGGCTATCTATACTTCTGACTAGGAGCTTCCATGACCTCCTCAGGTTAAATAACTCACTAGAATGATTCACAAAACTCAGGAAAGTGCTTTACTGACAATTACAGTTTTACTATAAAGGATACAAATCAGTACCACTTAGATGAAGGGTAAGGTCTGGGAGGATCCCAGGTACAGAGCTTCTGTGCCCTCACCCCATGGAATCAGAGTAAGTCACCTTATATGTTCATCAACCAGGATGTTCCCTTAGGCTTTAGTGTCGAGTTTTTATTGGTGTTTTATTACACAAATGTGACAGATTGAATCATTGGACTGAACTCAGTCTCTGAACTCAGTCTCTTTGACCCTTCTTAGAGGTCAAAGTAGCTCAAAGTCACAACCCTCTAACCACATGGTTGGTCTTTCAGGCATTGTCACTCCAATCCTGAAATATCTGGGGGCCCATCATGAGGCATCTCATTTTTATGAACTATCAAGTATGATGCAAAGAGGCTCTTGAATGATAAAAACATTCCTATAATTTCCTATTACTTCAGGAGTTTCAGGAGTTATAAGGAGTTTCATGCCAGGAACCTGGGACAAAGACTAGATGAATTCTTTATTATAAAACAATAATCTTTTGTTTCAACAACCAAATTATTGTACAAATCTCAAGGGAAGAATAAACTAATATATTTACTCAATGTTTACCATTTTTATACTTTTTTGTATTCATGGTATTCCAAATTTTTTTTATTTCCTAGTGCTATTTCTTTAATATCTTGGGCTTTTTATGAGTTACGCTTTATATCAGTTTCATTGGAAACAAATTATCTTAATTTGAGATGTCTTTCATCTGAGATGTCTTTATGTATGGAAAATATTTTTGCTGGATATAGAATTTGGATTGATATTTTCTTTCATTAGGTTAAAAATACTGTGCTACTTTCTTTTGATCTTTATGATTCCTGAAAGAAATCTGTTGTTAAAATTGCTGTTCTACTTATATGATATATGCTTTTGCTGTCTTCAAGAATTGCTCTTTATCTTTGGTTATGTGCAGTTTTATTGTGAAGTTTCCATGACTGTTATCTTCGGGTTTATCTTGTTTTGAAAATCTGTGCTGCTTTGAATCTGTAGGTTTATATACTTCACCAGTGCAGAGAAGTTTTCAGATAATTTTTAAAGATTATTTTTAGTACCACACTCTTTTTTATGGGATTTGATAAAACAAATTTTATATCACTTGTTATTGTCAATAGGTCATTAATTTCTTTTAATTTCATTCTTTTCTTTTTGTCCAGAGAATAATTGAATAATGTTGAGTAATTTCTATTGCTTTATATCAAATATATTGACTCTTTCCACTGTTATCTCCATATCTGACCAAACATTCAGTGAGAATGAACTTCCTAAAATTTCCACTTTTTAAAATTCATATTTTTGATTATTTTTTATTCAGATATTCTATTTTTTAAAATGTATTCCAATAGTGTTCACAATTGTTTGCTGTGGTACTTTTGTAATAACTGCTTTAAAATATTTGTCAGGGAATTCCAACATTTCTGGTATATTATCATTCATATCTTGGTTGTCTTTTCCTTGTGATTAGAGATTTTCTAGTCTTTTTTATGTCAAGAAAATTTAAAAAATTTTTAATGTTTATTTATTTTTGAGGGGGAGAGACAGAACGCAAGAGGGGGAGGGCAGAGAGAGAGGGAAACACAGAATCAGAAGCAGGCTCCAGGCTCTGAGCTGTCAGCACAGAGCCTGATGCAGGGCTTGATTTCTTGAGCCATGAGATCATGACCTGAGCCAAAGTCAGGTGCTCAACCAACTGAACCACCCAGATGCCCCTATGTCAAGTAAACTTAGATTGAGTATTAGATATTTGGAATATTATCACATGAGAATGAGTCTTGACTAACTTCTAAAAATATATTTGTTTTAGCAGGCAGTAGACCAGTGTAGGGTCAATCAGTTTCCAGTCTGTGGTTTTCAAAGCCATTACAGTACTACCCTGATCTCTCCCACACATGCAGCACCCAGTCGCCAGTCTGAGACCTGGGTATTGGCCTGTTAATTCAGCTCTCAGTATCTTTAGTAGGAATAATTTCAGAGATATATATGCATTTACAGCTTGGGGTGGTCCTAGGAGTTCATAAAAACTTTTCTTGGACTACTTTTCCAAGCTCCTCCCTCTTTTCAGCTGCCCTAATAATTTCTATTTCCCAGGGACTCCTATTTTGTTTTGTTTCTATAACCAGAAATCTTAGGTTCTATTTAACTTGCTCTTTTGTGTACCTCACCAACTGATCCTATGTCTGGGACCAAGGAGCAAAAAAAAAAAAAAAGAGAGAGAGAGAAAATAAAAGCCACAAAAGATAGACCTCGTATTCTTGGAACTATAGTTCTACTGATCCAAAAGGAAGATGTCCTTCAATTAGAGTTCTAGTTGGGTGGGCTCCTATTGGTGATAGTTGTCACCAATACCATGCAATTTTTGATGGCTGAGAGAAAACAAAGGGGCATGTTTCCACAATCATTCTGAGTGCTAATGACCCCCTTTTCCACTATTGAACCAAAACTAGAGGATTTAACTGTGCCTTGGTGCCCATTTCTGCTGCAAGGAGTTCAGGTTGGTGGATATCAATTGGAAAAAGAAAATGTAAACTCATAGACATATCAGTTGTATCTCAAATTTTTATTTCCCTACCCAATCTTTGTGCTATTTTTTATTTTCAGAGCCCTTAAGAAGCTCTTCTGTGCATTCTGTTCAGGTTTTATAGATATATTTAGTGGATAAAATAGGATGGAGTGTTTATTTCATCTTACTCAGAACCAGGGCCTGGACTTATTGATAATAAATATTTATAGAGAAGATTTCATGTGACAGGCCTTATGATAAGTGATTTATATAGATGATGTCTTTATCTCTGACAGCAAGAAACTGAGGTTGGTTCAACTTTACAGATGATGAAGCTATGCATTTGAGAGCCTAAATAACTTGCTCATGGTCACACTGCTACTTAGAGCTCTCTCTGCTCAGATTTTAGGCCTATTGAGTTATAGAGCATAAAGCATTTTCCTAGAATAACCTCATCTGTAATAACCCAAACTAAGAATAGGATTCTGGATATAAAGAGATTTGTATGAAAGTTCTGAGTAGCAAAACTCAAATTGCATAAGGAATGCTAAAGACTAATTTTCCTCCCATTATTATTTTTTTGGCGGGTGGGGGAGGCTCTAGTCCTCCTGTCAGAGTCTTTCCAAGTCCAGAACTGTGGTTTCCTGAGAAGATAGGCCTAACGACTTCTTAAAGCTCTAGCAGTCTAAGGGCAAAAAAAAATCTTCAAAAAAGTATTCTGAAATAAAGAGAGCATTAAGATGGAGAAAAGTAAGGAAAGACTTTCCTGATAGCTCTCTGGCTTTGCTCACTGGTAGCTTAGCTTTCTGTAGTGGTTGCATATTTAAGGCTAACTAAATGTTATTGGCATTTTAGTAGCCCAGGATCTTGATATACACACACAATGTGTAAAAGCTGATAAAAAGTTTTTATTGAATTGATAAAAACTTTATCATCTGGAATTAAAATAATATCTGAGATTTCCTCAAGGAAATCTCTTGCTGTGCAAATGAATGATAGAAGTCAGAGAAATGATGGTTAGCATAATCTGAAAGATCATTAAAAGATAAATACATTTTCAGATAATGTGATCTTGATTTGTGACCCTAGTTATGTCTATCGTCATTTGACTTCATGCAACATGCAGTTTTATATACTGTTCTGTGCTGTTATTTGTTTTGCACATTTCTGGATTTTTGTTTTCTTTTTAAGCAAATAAACCTGTAAATACCAACAACAAACTGAAATTGAAACAAAGCAAAAAATTGCCTAGGCTCAGCAGCTGTGTGGAAGGAATCAGTTAAAAAATAAATTTGCTCCCCACTTCTAACCTCTTCCATTTGGCTGCAGAATTAGATGTGACTATTTTTAGAGCCTACTTGTTTGCACTATTTGTTAACTCTGCAGTGTTGTCAGAGTAAGGTATATTCCTGTGATAGAGACCATGGGCACACATTAAAGATTAATTTCTTCAGTCTATTGGGAAATAGATACATCTCCTAAGTTAAACCTTGCCAAAGATCTTCTGACATTGAAACCCATAGGGAAGTAAGGATAGAAAGATTGCCATATTCCTAAATAACATCCATGATTTTTAACTCAGAGATGAGTTACATATTCCAGTATATTCAGCTTTGTTATACTTGCTAACACATTTTTAATTGAATGACAATTGTATTATTATGGTAGGGCTGCCATAACAAAGTACTATAGCAAAGTGGCTTAAACAACAGAAATTTATTTTCTCTTAATTCCAAAGGCTGATGCTTCTCCTGTTGGCCATTGTCTATGGCTGTCTTCTCCCAATATCTTCACATGGTCTTCCTTCTATGACTATCTGTATCCTAATGTCCTTTTCTTTTAAGAGTGCCAGTTACATTGGGTTAGAGCCATTCTAACTTATCTCTTAAAGACCTCATCTCCAAATACAAGCACATTCTGAGGTATAGGGAAGTTGACTTCAACCATATTAATTTGGGAGGAACACAATTCAGACTATAATATATATATATATTTCATATATTATCATATGTAATCATGTGTTTGTGTGTGTAGATACATACACACATACACATGATTTCATGTGTGTTTAAATTGAGAATTAAAAAAACATAAAATTCTTTTACATTAGATTTGGTTGCATATGACTTGTATTTACACAAGATAACAGTTGTTTAGATTACTTTTACTCCTATTATAACAAACTTTGCTCACAAACTATGACATTTAGAAAGCCAGCAGAGGAGCTCGTGGTCTCTTGTGCCTAAGTACATAAGCCCTTGTGTGAGCACAGTGCCTACCCAGATCACTTTAGTTAATTGGGTTACCTGACTGACCTTAAGGCATCTGAGTTTAGAACAAACGTTCTGACCACTTAGAGAGCATGTCATGCTAACTGGACTGATTTCAGGTCTTCTCTTCCTGGATGGAAAGAATGGTTTTTTGATTTATTGTTTGGCACAAATTCTGAGGGCGTGGCTTATAGTTTATAGCTCAGCATCAAGTAAAAAGGACTCAGGATCCTTGATGTTTGCTTGTTTAGTTGGCTTTCCTTGTAAATATATTTTCAAACATAGATTTCAAATTCAAAAATATTTTCAAAAATATTTTTCAAACAAAACATAGATCTATGTTGATACAGTTGTATCAATTCAGTTCAGTTAAAACTGTCTATATAAAAAAATTGAAAAGTGAAATTTTTAGCCATACTGCTATGGTTTTGTAACTTACATTATTCCATAAACTTAGCTCTTTTATTTATGTATTTTTCAATAAATTGACTACGGTTATAGGCATAATTAGCTATCTTTTTTAGAAGGAAATGAAAAATATCAGTAAAAGCTGTGTGTGTGTGTGTTATATAATTTTGAAAAAGCTGTTTAGATGATTGAATTTTTTTTACTCTTCTCTCTGCTGGTCACAGATATTTATACAGTATATGTTTTATGAAAGTTGGAAATTGGATAGTATACTGACAAGTTATAAAACAGGAACAGATTATCATCAAAAGAAGAAGTACTCCGAGTTCTAACTCATAGCAACACTCATGTAAATCATAGTGAACGAATTTCATTATAATCTCACAAAATATTTATTATGTGCCTAATTTCATGGAATTTTATTTTTTTTCTGCCCTGAATGAATTTCGTACAGATTTTATTCTTCAAGGAATTTATATACCAGGATACATTATGCTAAGTTTCTTCATATGGTAAACCAGTTGTGCATTTTAAACCCTCAAATGATGTAAGCCCAGCCAAGGTGTACTCAGAGTTGATGAAAAATGAATATATTATCTCAGTTATTTTCCTTCCTATCTGCCATCTTTTTCATTTTAAGCTATTATTACTATTGCTGTTATTATTACCTTCTGATAATTCCCTTTCAGCAAATGCTAGATGGCCATTCCCCCTTTTATTCAACATCTGACTACCTACATGTTCCTAAGTGTGTAAGGTTTGCATTTTGACAGAATTACCTGGGAGTAAATCCATTGGAGATTCTATTTATCCTGAGCCACGGTTTGCATTTTGCTAGCATCCATTCCTACTCTTGTTTCTTAGTTTTCTCATCCTGGTCTCTGAGATTTGCCTTAGCAAACTGTGTGATATACAGAGATAGGCAACAAAGTCAAGTCTTTGATTCTGTGTTCCACTTGTCACTTCCTGCAGTTACATTGTGCCTCAGGGACACCCATTCCCAAAAGACCTGTGATGTGTTCCCAAAAGGCCATGTTAATTCTGCAGTGACCTATGTTGTTCATCTTATTTGAGGATGCACCTGATTCAAAAATTCACATGACTTTGGGATACAGTGATGATTACTAGGGCCTCAGACACCTTCACCTTATGCCTGTACATCTTGGCAAACTGAAAGTTAACTCACTGTTTGTTTCTGAATTATGCTGCTGATCAGGGAGCTGTGAGCCCAGCCAAACTCCAGTGGCTGACTGAAGCCCACGGCAAGCATATTTTTTAAGAGATGATAGTAGGAGATACGGTAAAGAGTAAGAACCAGCTCTTGATGAGAGAAAATATTTGTTAGTGATCCTGACAGGAGTCTAGAGGCTCTGGCAGAGAACAAAAACGTGACCTTTGTGATTTGGTAGGCAGGCTGGCACCTGTCTTGGCATACTCTGGAGAGATTCCCTGGAGAAGTGCAAACACTAATCTTCCCTTACAGAACTGTCTGGAAGTGGAAGTCTTCACCACTGACTTTCTGCTGGGTGGTCACCCCTTTATATTTTTGCTGATTAATTAACAACCAACTTAATTGCCAACTTGCTGTCCATAAATTTACTTATAGCCTATACTGTTTGATTTCTCTTCTAAGCTCTCATTAGTTCGAACCCCAGCTGATTGTTTTTCTCCCTAATCCCTGTATTTTTTTGTGAAACCAGTGGTTTAAAATGAAAGGTGATCTTGCAGAAAAAAAGATAAACTTCTTTATAGTCTCAGCAGCACCTCGAGTCAGCTCTTCATTTCTGATTCAAGGTGACTTCTTTTTTGTTACATTTCTTATCTTAACATTCTGTTTCAGGAGCTGCCAGAACATTCATTTTGTTTTCAAAATGAATGCAAAAATCCCCAAAGCCTGTACAAGACCACTGAGGTTTACTAATTAGATTCATTAAATAGTATTCAAAAGCAAAGGGAATTTGTCTCTTACTCTGTTTTCTTTTTTCTGCTAAGACTACCTCTCTACATTTTTATTAAAAAATATGCTGTGTTTAATGGTCCCTTTTGCTAAAAACATTGGGTTGCCAAGTGTTGTTTCTTTAGACTTCGCATCAGTGCAACTTGGTGTGTTTTCCTTCCTATGGCTGCATCTGGTGTGCTGGCATTCAAGGGATTATAAAAAAGTAAAAAATATGATTGGCATGATGTCTAATTTTGGAGCTGTGAATGTGCTAGAGGAAATAGCATAGAAAACCTTTTTAAGGATCTTCTTTTAAACATGAGGATAAAAACTCTTACGATACTGTCTTTAAAAAACTCACGCAAAGTAAATTCACTTTTTTTATTATACATTTCTGAGTTTTATTACATCTGTAAACTTATTGAATGACCAACACAACCAGGATAGAGAATAGTTGCAACACTCCCAAAGAATTCCCTTGTGTTGCCCCTTGGCCATCAAAACTTTCTCCAACCCTAAGTCTGGTAACCAGTGACCTTTTCTCCATTTGGGGTGGTTTTGCCTTTCCCAAATTATCTATAAATGTAACCATTCACAGCGTAACCTTTGAGAGTGGCTTCCTTTAATTGGTGGAATTTCTTTGGAATTTTTTCATGTTATTGCATATATCAGTTGTTAACTTCTTTTATTTCTGAGAAGTCTTATGTCGTACATTTGTACCAGAGTCTGTTTATCCATTCTCTCATTGAAGGTCACTTGAGTTGTTTTCAGTCTTTTGGTAATTATGACTCTACTGTTGTAAATATTCATGTACAGATATTGTAAGATTTTGATGGGTCATATGGTAAGTGCAAATTTAGCTTTATAATAAATGATCAGGCTTCTGCTTTCTGGTATGGCATGTAAGGAGCTTAGAAATTGCCGCTGTGCTAACAAGCAAAAAGCAGAATATACTGAAAAATCAACAACTCACCTTATATTCATTATAGAAGTGAGGTCACAGAGCAAACTGCTGCTCTGAAATTACACAGATAAGTAGGGATATAGAGAATTGCAGCTCACTGGAATAGAAAGCTCCATGGGAATGAATGCTAGGGAGGAAAAAATATCTAAACTATAATTGAAGAATTTCTGGAGATTCACTATGGGCAAGTCAGAACTAAAAACCCCAGGGAATCTGACCTTACAGAGACCCATACACTTTTGTGAGTTTTACCTCCAGGAACTGTACCAACTTTTCATGGGGAATATTGGAGAAAAATCCCCTTGTACTTTTATGCTTCCTAAGGGGGTAGGAGAAATGTAACCATTTTTAAATATGCCAGAGCATTCTGTTCTTGGCAAGGCCTGCTTCAAGAAAAACTAGTTAACTAGAGGTTAACTGCCCTCCCTGTTTTTATATTATTTTTCCATCCCTTCCCCTATGCTCATCTGCTTTGTGTCTTAAATTCCATATATGAGTGAAATCATATATTTATTTTCCTCTCACTTATTTTACTTAACATAAAACATGCTAGTTCCATTCATGTTGTTGCAAATGGCAAGATTTCATTCTTCTTAATCACCAGGTAATATTCCATTGTGTGTGTGTGTGTGTGTGTGTGTGTGTGTGTGTGTGTATACATACCACATCTTTATCCATTCATCAGTCGATGGACATTTGGGTTGTTTTCACATTAGGCTATTGCTGATAGCACTGCTATAAACAATGAGGTGCATCAGCCTCTTCAAAACAGTATGTTTGTACGCTTTGGATAAATACCGAGAAGTACAATGGTTGGATCATTGGGTAGTTCTATTTTTAATTTTTAGAGAAACCCTTATACTGTTCTCCAGAATGGCTGCACCAGTTTGCATTCCTACCAATAGTGCAAAAGTGTTCCCCTTTCTCTGCATCCTTGTCAACATCTGTTGTTTCCTGGGTTGTTCATTTTAGCCATTCTGACAGGTGTGAAGTGGTACCTCATTATGGTGTTGACTTGTATTTCTCTCGTAATAGTGATATTGAGCATCTTTGCATGTGTCTGTGAGCCATTTGGTTGTCTTTAGAAAAGCACCTATTCATACTTTCTGCCTATTTCTTCACTGGATTATTTGTGGGGGGCATTGAGTTTTGTAAGTTCTGTATAGATTTTGGATACTAACCCTTTATCTGATGTCATTTGCAAATATCTTCTCCCATTCTGGAGGGTGCCTCTTAGTTGTGTTGATTATTTACTTTGCTGTACAGAAGTATCTTGATAAGGTCCCAATAGTTTATTTTTGCTTTTATTTCCCTTGCCTCCAAAGACAATTTCAAGAAATTGCTGTGGCCGAGGTCAAAGAGGTTGTTGCCTGTTTTCTCCTTTAGGATTTTGATGGTTTCCTGTTTCACATTTAGGTCTTACATCCATTTTGAATTTATTGTTGTGTATAGTATAAGAAAGTGGTCCAGTTTCATTCTTCTGCATGTTGCTGTCCAGTTTTCCCAGTACCATTTATTAAAGAGACTCTTTCATTCTGTTGGATACTTTTTCTGCTTTGTGTAAGAGTAGTTGGACATATATTTGTGGGTCCACTTCTGAGTTCTCTATTCTGTTCCTTTGATCTATGTGTTTGTTTTTCTGCCAGTACAATACGGTCTTGATGATTACAGCTTTGTAATTCAGGTTGAAGTCCAGAATTGTGATGCCCCCAGATTTGGTTTTCTTTTTCAGCCTTTCTTTAGCTACCCCAGATTTTCTTTTTCTGGTTTCATACAAATTTTAGGATTGCTAGTTCTAGCTCTGAGAAGAACGCTGGCTTTATTTTGATAGGGATTGCATTGAATATGTAAATTGCTTTGGGTAGTATAGACATTTTAACAATACTTGTTCTTCTATAAAAATGGAATGTATTTACATTTCTTTGTGTCTTCTTCAATATCTTTCATAGCTTGTTGTAGTTTTCAGTGTATAGATCTTTTCCCTCTTTGGTTAGGTTAGTTCCTAGGTATCTTACTGTTTTTGGTGCACTTGTAAATGGGACTGACTCCTTGATTTCTCTTTCTGCTGCTTCATTATTGGTGCATAGAAATGGTATGATTTAGCATGTTGATTTTATATCCTGCAACATACTGAAGTCATGTATCAGTTCTAGAAGTGTTTTGGTGAAGTCCTTGAGGTTTTCCATTGTAGAGTGTCATGTCATCTGTGAAGAATAAAAGTTCGACCTCTTCTTTACCAATTTGTATGCCTTTTATTTCTTTTTGTTGTCTGATTGCTGAGGCGAGGGCTTCCAGTACTGTGTTGAACGGCATGACGTCCCTGTTATGTTCCTGACCTTAGGGGGAAATCTCTTAGTTTTTCCCCTTGAGGATGTTACTAGCTATGGGTTTTTCTATATGGCTATTATGGTGTTGAGATATGTTCCATCTATCCCTACTTCCTTGAGGACTTTTATCAAAAAACAATAATGTATTTTGTCAAATGGTTTTTTTTCCTGTATCTATTGAGAGTATCACATGGTTCCTATCCTTTCTTTTATTAATGTGGTGTATCATGTTGATTAATTTGCAAATATGGAACCACTCCTCAAGCCCAGGAATGCATTTCATTTGACAAGGTGAAAAATTCTTTTAATGTACTGTTGAATTCGATACGCAAGTATCTTGTTGAGAATTTTTGCATCCAGTTTCATCAGGGATATTGGCCTCCTATTCTCCTTTTTAGTGGGGTCTTTTTCTGTTTTGGGAATCAAGGTAATTCTGGCTTTATAGAATGAGTTTGGAAGCTTTTCTTACATTTCTATTTTTTGGAACAGTTTCAGAATAGGTATTAACTCTTCTTTAAATGTCTGGTAGAATTCCCCTGTCCCAGATGGGAGCCATCTGTCCCAAGACTCCAGTTTGTTGGGAGATTTTTGATAACTTATTCAATTTCTTTGCTGGTTATGGGCCTGTTCAATTTTTCTCTTTCTTCCTGATTCAGTTTTGGTGATGTGTGATTTTCTATGAATTTGTCCACTTCTTCCAGATTATCCAGTTTTTTTGGCATATAATTTTTCATACTTATAATTATTTGTATTTCTGTAGCACTTGTGACCTCTCTTCTTGCATTTATGATTTCATCTATTTGGGTCCTCTCTCTTTTTGAGAGGTCTGGGTAGGGCTTATCAATTTTGTTTATTCTCTCAAAGAACCAGCATTTAGTTTCATTGATCTGTTCTACTTGTTGTTTTCTTTCTTTTGTTCTTTCTTTCTTTCTTTCTTTCTTTCTTTCTTTCTTTC